>NC_056525.1:214159510-214241711 GCF_019175285.1 Sceloporus undulatus | reverse complement strand
GTCCTTTAGAGCAGTAGAAAACTCACTTCATTATCTACATGGCAGTCATTTAGATATTTAAAGACATCTAACATATTATTCCATTAAATAGAAATATTATCCCATTAAACAGAAACACCCTGGGTAACCTTGAGCAAAGCACACTCTCTCAGCTCAGAGGATGGCAATGGCAAACCCCCTCTGAAGAAACTTGCCAAGAAAACTCTATGGTAGGGTCATTATAAGTTGGAAACAACTGGAAGGCACACAACAACAAATACATTTATATAATGTACACCATTTCACTACACTACAATATATTTAAATACATTAAGTTGTATTTAATGGGACTTGAGCATCCACACATTTTGGTATCTATACGGGGTCCTGGGACCAAACTCCAGTTAATATCAAGGGCCCACTTTACTTGTCAGTACTAACTGCTGGGAAAATACAAGTTCATGCATGAAATTAATAGAGAACTCTGCTGTAGCAGTGATTAGGTTTTCTTCCTTTATTGCCGGGGTAGGGAACCTTTTTCAGCCTAATGGCCAAATTCCAATTTGGGGCTTATGTGTAAGTTTATTTTAGTGGTGGTTGGGCTAATAACAGAGTAGGCAACACCAAAACAAACAGGACATGGCTAGATATCTTTTTTACCAATTCGAACACCTTCCCATTAAGTTCAGTTCTTTGCATAATACTCAGCATTAATCTTCCAGCTCTATGGTTTTCAGGTTTAGACATTACAGCTCAGTTCTATATATTGCTCAGAATTAAGGCGCAGAAGTCAGTCACAGTAATAGACATTTCAAAGCACAAGCCTATGATTAAAGTATTTTATTATTTTATATTATTGCAGAGCAGAGTGTTTAAAGTTTCACTACCATGCTCTTTAAATACATTTAAAGGGTAAGGGCATTTAAACAGCAGAATATTAAAAGCTAAAATGGCCACCCTATTTCTGATGAAAGTGGTATAGTGGTTAGAGTGATGGACTACAAGTCTGGAGACCAGGGTTCAATTGCTCATTTGGCCATGGAAATCCACTGGATGACCTTGGGGAAATCACACATTTCAACCCCAGGAATGCTTTGGGTTGCTATAAACTGGAAATGACTTAAAGGCACACACCACCACCGACAACAACAACAACAACAATGTCTGATGAATGACCAAGAGAGGCGGTTCCTTACACTAGGAATAAGAATCAGGTACCTCAAGATCTGCATATGGCCCAAAGGCCACTATTACAGCCTGCAGAGCCCCTCTGTCTATTTTGAGGGGGGAAATCCTGGGGAATCTTGTTTTCATAAGCCTTTAGGGGTCCTTTAACACTACATAGTTTCAATACTATGATTCCATGGCTGCATCTTGTAGAATTCTGGGGTTTATAGTTTGGTGAGGAATTGGCTGAGAATTCTAAATGCACTACCTCAGACTACAAATCCCAGGATTCTACAGGATGGAACTGTAGTGGTTAAAGCAGAACCATAGTGCTACACTTGTGCAGTGTGAAAGGACCCCAGGAGGCAGGATTCTCTTCTAAAACAAGGTGCATGCCCAATTCTTTGATTCTCTCCTCCCACCAATAAACTTCATAAATGGGATTTTAAACAACAACAACAACAAACTAGAAATGGTTTTCCACTCACTTCCCAGAGAGTACCTTTTCTACTTCATTGTTCTTTTGGCTCCATCTTTTCCTCTGTAGCCATGATTGTGTGTGTGTGTGTGTGTGTGCGGGCCTGCCAACTGAGGATAACACTTCTATCATTTGAGGATGCAGCCTCTAGACCACAAAAGCTCCTGCCATAAGAAATCTGTTAAATCTGGTAGCCTTGAAACTGCCACAAAACTCTTCTGTTGCTGTTTTTGTTTCAACAGAGTAACACAGCTAAGCCTCTAGAAATAAATATTCATAACTTTTTTCACAGCCAGCTCATGATTTCAGTATTTTAATGAAGATGGATATGCAATGCCAGATATTAGGGCAAACATAGGAAGGCAGGGGATCATTTACTCTTAAACCTTCCCTAAATAAAGACTGCATAGGATTAATCTCAAAAACAAAACAAACATTGGGCTCAAGCAACATGAGACTGTGATCTGATACTGACTGACAGGCTCATGGTGAACTTGACAAAGCATCTCTTTGGACAACATTTCTTCTTCCCATTCTGATGCTTGGAGCACAGCTAGTTCTACTTTAGTTATTTTTATAAACAGACTGTTAGATACAATTCATGCAAACATTTTGACCTGGTTTCTCTCCCCCCCCCCCCCCCCCCACTGGCTTTATTAGTTGAATTAGCAGCTATAACCCTTTTCAACCTATTCTTCCCTTTCCCTTGCTCCTCCACTTTCTAAAAAATATACTTATTCTTATGGAATATACTGTTTCACAGCCCAAGTGTTGAACATCCCAAGTGTCAGCTTTTTGCCTTGTTTGTTACCTTATAAAAAAAGAAAGTATTAGAGATTTATGGCAGCGTTTGAAAGAGAATGCTTGCTTTTCAAGTATACAAACTGAGTAGGGAGGAGTAGGTCAATGCAGGCAGTGCTAATTTTTAAAGCAGCACTTATTCTTCTTCCAGTGTTATCCAGCATCTTCCTGTTTGGCCTCTTTCACAGGATACTTTGCAATTGCCCAGCATTTTCTTTGAACCTCTACCTAAGTAAGAGGATGGATAGTAGATAGCAAATCTTATATTATCTGAGGTTTGTTTGAGAAAGTAGCTTATCACCTTCTAGGAATCCTGTATCACCATCTGCATTAGCTATGTAACAGAGATGCTAAGAAACCCTATAAGCATAACAGGACACCACCAAAAGTGGCTTATGCACATTAATGCCTGATACATATCAAGACTGATGCAATGCACATCCCATTGTACATCTGTCCCTATGAGTATCAGTCCCATTGTGCAATGGTCACTTTGCTGGCTCCACTATATGATAACTTAGCAGCATCCTTAAATTGGACATGGATGTTACGAAACTGTCAAGTACTAATTCCCACAGATGCAAGGCCACTTAGGATTCTGGTTACTAACTTTAGCTGGTGGCCTAATAACACTCTGGTTGATTTTACAATAGATGGCTCATGGACCAAACCATGGACGTTGGGTAGCTCCTCCTGAATTAGAGGAGGAAACACCCCTCTGCATGGACCCTGACTCATGTATGTGCTCTTGTTACATTGGCATCATACCTGTGCCCAGGTTTAGTGTTCTTTGACCTATATCCAATACCATCACTGGTAAACCAGCATAGCTCCACCAGTGATCCCATATGATGACTTTGTCTTTTGTCTTGGTTGCATAGAAGCTGATTACGGCTCCTAGCACATCGTGCCCTCTCCTATTCCCAGCTAGTGACAAACTACAGATATGTGCTATACAGCTATCTGTCTGTCCTTATATATTTGGAGAGGTAAAGAAGCAATCATCTCTCCCCCCCGCTCTCTATTTCATACACACACATACACACACACACTGGACAGCACCCCACAACCAGTCTCTAGCTGGAGGAGAAGCTGGGTCCAGGATCCACCTGCTGCAAAGGTCCTGTGAAAGAAGGTATAAAACACTTCCTTCCACAATGTCTTTATCAGTACAAATATTGACATAACCTCAGGTCATCCCAACATGTGCCTTTTTCAGGGTTCTGGTCTCTGTGAGCATAATTGATTATAATTGCTGCTCTATGATGGCTGATGTCTCTTCTGGAGTAAATTTGAAACACCCAGTTAGACAAATTGACAGAGAACAGGTACATCTGTGGTAATTAGCCTTGTTATAGCTAGACAGAACCTCTGTGTTCAGAAGCAGTCTGTCTTGGAGTACTATGTGTAATGGTCTCTAGACCTATGGCCTTTGGCCTTATTACAAAGCTCCTTTGCAAGGAATCATTTCAGACCTTTGGCAAGAGCAATGTAACTGTCCCCTGGCAGCTCCAGGAAAAAGAAAGCAAAAGTGGCAGAAAAAGAATGAAAGAGGGGAAGAGAAAAGGGTAGCAGAAATAAAAAGAGAAATTGAAGTGGCAGGAAGAAATAGAGAGAAAAGCAAATAGCAGATGGAGCCGGTGTGTGTGTGTGTGGGGGGGGGGGAGATAGAAAAGTGTGGCAGAAAGAGAAAGGGGGCAATCCTGATTGCTTTGAACTCTGAACCTACCCAGTACCAGCATTTGTTGTTGTTAGTGCCCTCAGGTTGGTTCCGACTCATGGCGACCCTGTGGATGAGACAACTACAAGAATCCCTATCCTCCACGGCCTTGCCCAAATCCTGCAAGCCCTTGCCCATAACCCTCCTGATTGAATCTATCCATCTAGTTTGTGGTTTTCCTCTCTTTCTTCCACCCTCCACCTTTCCTAGCATTATTATTTTTTCCTAGTGATCCATATCTTCTTATTATGTAGCCAAAGTACAATAGTCTCAACTTGATCATCTTAGCTTCCAAGGACAGCCCTCATCTGATCTGTTCAAGAACCCATTTATTGTTTTCTTGGCTGTCCATGGTAACCTAAGTACTCTTCTCCAGCACCACATTTCAAATGAGTTGATTTTCTTTCAGTCTGCTTCCTTCTCTATCCAGCTGTCACATCCATACATGGCAACTGGGAATACAATGGGCTGAATGATTCTGACTTTAGTGCTCAGTTGTATGTCTCTGCTCTTCAGCATCTTTTCCAGTTCTTTCACCTTTGGAGTGTATTGGAGTCTTCTTTCTTGGAGCTCTTTAAACAGAGGCTGGATGGCCATTTGTCGGGGATGCTTTGATTGAGAGTTCCTGCATGGCAGGGGGTTGGACTGAATGGCCCTTGTGGTCTCTTCCAACTCTATGATTCTATGATTCATAGCTGCCCTTCCCATTCCTAGTCTTCTTATTTCCTGACTGCATTCTCCATTCTGGTCAATGTTTGATCCTAGATATGGGAATTCTTTAACTATTTCAATTTCCTTGTTGTCTAGATTGAATTTGTGTATTTCTTCTATAGTCATTATTTTTGTTTTCTTTATGTTCAGCATCAGACCTGCCTTTGCGCTTTCATCTTTGACCTTCCTTATTAACTGTTCCAATTCCTGAATGTCTCTGCTAATATTATGGTGTCATCTGCATATCTTAGGTGGTTGATGTTGCTTCCTCCTGTCTTCACTCTTCATTTTTCTGATTCTAATTCTGCTTTACTTATGTTTTCAGCATATACTGTAAGTTAAACAAGTAAGGTGATAGGATGCAGCCTTGCCTGACCACTTTGCCTATTGGGAACCACTCTGTTTCGCTGAATTCTGTTCTGATGGGGCCTCTTGTCCTTGGTACAGATTCCTCATCAAAACTACAGATGTAATAGCATGCCCATGTCTTTGAGTGCATTCCATAGCTTTTCATGATCTATACAATCAAATGCTTTGCTGTAGTCTATGAAACACACGATGTCCTTGAAATGTACCAGCATACTGTCCTTGAAAGGGTATCTATGAAGAAAAGCAGCCCCAAATAGAGAAACAATAATTTCCCCATCCTCCTTTAGACATTTGAAAAAATAGCCACTGCCTTCATATGCTGCTTTGAAACATCAGAGACACTTAACTGGATAATGCTAGAAACAGAATGCAAAGCTAGATTAACCCTGTTCAGTCCAGTAAAACACTTTCTGTGGTTTATTCTTATTTTATGTTGGATTCACATTCTTTTGTGGTTGTCTGAGTTTACAAAACTGTGCATCTTTGTGGTGCACCTGAAGGTATAGACAGATCCATGAGGTTAACTATACTGTGGTTGTTTCAACTTAATTGCTTTCCATAAGATGACCACAGGCAATTTAATTAGCCAAAATCCATGTAAGGCCAGCTTGAGACACTCTGCCACTCCAGGGCCAAGATCTACATCATCTCAGCATATTGTGAATATCCATTGGTGGAATTATGCTATGTTAGTACTACACAGTCCCTATACAAAATACCAGCATAGTGCAATTGTATGAGAACTGGTGAATGTGCATAGCTGTTACCTCATTGTACAATGGGAAATGCCCAAAGACAGCATGCAACACTCAATCCTTGTTGAGACGGTAATCTAGGTGCATTAATGTGCATCTTCAATGATTCCTGTGTGGAACTCTGTTTCTGCCAGCATTAGCTGGATACATCCATTCCACAGTATCCAAAAATGTCACTTTGCATGTGTAGCACAATTTATGCCTGCATATGTCATCAACATGAGTGTGGCCCGTGTATTTTCTTGGGTTTGCATACTTCTGAGGGTGATAAAAATGTAGTAAATAAATGCATATTTGTTACATTTATATCCCACTTTTCTTCCAAGGAGCTGAAAGACTAGAACTCTTCCCCGTTTTTATCCTAAGAGGTATGTTAGGCTGACAGAAAGTGACTGGAGCAAGGTTACATGCCAAGTGGCAAGTGAACACACTGCATTCCTCAGCACTCATCCATTACTCTAACCAACATGCAGCGCCAGCCATTTATATTTCCATTAATATTGTTTTGTAAAGATAAATGCAATGATAATTTTAAAGAAAGCACTATGGCAGCGGAAAGCACATCTTGGATAAGAGAAGATTTTTATCTTGTACACAAAGTATTATAAACATGCAGGGGTAGCTGTGTTGGCCATTTAACAAATCCAAACAAAAATCCATCAGTGATACTTAGCAGCTGATGTCTGATGGAACTACTGCTGTTTTCAGGGTTATGATTTAGGTGCCTGTAATTTGGCTGCCATCTAGTGGCCGTGGGACAAAATGCAGGAGACCCATCTGAAATGCATTTCTCCAGCTTTTTCAATCTAGCCATTATGATATTATAGCACAAGTATTGCAAACATATGTAACCAGTGCCAAAGTCCACGGCCCACAGAGAGCAGCAGATGATGTAAATGATAGCAAGAATCCTGTATCAGCTTATACTTAAATACTTAACTAAGTAACTTCTCCTGGCCCAAACCTGACAAAAATATCATTCAGCCATGCTCTGATCATCAGCAGAATGGCCCTCCTTCTCCCCATGCAGCTGATGGTGGGTAAAGTAGGTGGCAGCGGCGGCAGAATTATGATCATGGCAATAATGTCAAAATTGTGGCTAAGTAGTGATCTTGAATATGAAACAATTATTCAGCTAACTGTAACTTTTTTATATTCATGATCATTATTTAGTCACTGATGTGACACTATTGTCATGATCAAGCACACACACAGACCCATAAGACCATAATATAGAGAAAGAAAGATGTTGCGAGAGTCATATAACTCAATTACTCACAGTCATATAATTCACTCACTCAGCACTGTCTAATAGGTGCCTATTTTAAAAAAACAATCAGTGTCCCACTAGGGTCCCTACAGGGCTGTAGCTAAAGAAGGACAAAATAAGAGTATTTTCCCCCACCCATAAGAACTCTCCCTCTATTCAATGAAGTTTTCTTTCCATCCTTGAATTCCGAACACTGCAGTAACTTAAAATTCTAGTTAAGCATTTAAACAACCATAGAAAAGGGGCAAAGTTTTAGAGTCTTAGGCCCAGTACACACCGCATGGGGTTTTCTTGATAAGTTTCTTCAGAGGTGGTTTACCATTGCCTTCGCCTGAAGCTGAGAGCATGTGACTTGCCCAAGGTCACCCACTGGGTTTCATGGCCAAGTGGGGAATCGAACCCTGGTCTCCAGAGTTGTCGTCCAACGCTCATATACATAACTCTATATGCATGTTCATTTGCATAATTAATAATGTGTTAAGTAACAGTGAGACATGTTTAACTAATTTAAAGTGTAGGTCTTGTTCACACATTACCAACGGATTCTTAATGTATTCTTAATGTCTCACTCTTATTGGTGAGCTTTGTCCCAAATTAGGTAAATATCATTGGAATCCTATATAATGGGTTAGCTATGTAGCTGTGGCACTAAGAAACTCCTTTGCTGAATTTCAAAGATGCGCAACAGGACACTGGCAAGAGTGTTGGTGCTATTACACATTGGTACTGATGTGATGCTCATCCCATTGTGCATCGATTCTGTTGCAAATCAGTTATTTTGCTGGCTCTACTATGAAATTATTGTACAGTAGACCTCTACTGGATATGGATGTTATAAAATTGCCAGATTCTCATTCCCACAGATATTAAATCCACTGTGAAGATGTAACATCCCAACAGGATTCCAGCCTATGTTTGTAACTGGGAAGTCTTTGCTAGTGAGGATTGCCTTAAATCTCCAGTTCTAAATACATTTGCAACAAAGTAAATTCCATTGCATTCAGTGTGACTTAATCCTGAGTAAATATATTTTGGATTGTGCTGTATGTACTGAAACAATCCAGGTACACAAAATGTCAAACATGATCCTTTTAAGATTATTATTTTTAAACAAATTAATAGGATTAAGAGACGACACAGCTAGTAGCCTAGTAATCCCCTTGAGGAAATTGCCTGTTATATCTGGGAATATGATCTTTTATTTTCTCTCCATTCTGTGACAGCATGAAATTACATATGATACTCTAGTGCCTATTATCTGAGCTTCATGACCTAAATTCTGGCTTTGAATTCACTACGCACTGCTCAGATTGCTCTGTTTTTGAGAAGAGGCTTTTTGCAGACAGCATGCTTGTTTTACCAGATGTGATTAGCGAAGTTTTTCCGTTCTCCCGGAGGGCACTCAACAAATGTGGCTGTGTTCTGCACTGCTCAGCCAGATCTACTGATATAACCAATCAAATCCAAAAGGTATTTTGGTGCTTCAGTGAGGCTGTCCACAGACATTTATAATACAGAAAGGTCAGAATGGAGGGGGCTGTGTTTTTCACTTTGTGGGAGAGCACTGAAATAATATTGACATTTGTATAATTGAAATGGTATGCTGGGCATTTTGAGGATTCATTCCAAGATGAATTGTAGCCAGCAAGATGACAAATTTGCATTACCATGTAAATACAAAACTATTTTTAAACAAATGCAAGTTGACTTTTCCCCAAACATTAATGAAAATTTAGTTTTGACATGTAATGCACCCAATAATCTTTTATAGACAAACAGCACAAGGAGTGGAAATCTGATATTACACTCATTTATTCTTTCTCCTTTCTAGGGCTGTTAAGGTTATGCATTAGGCACAGAGCATGGAAATACCTAATTATGAATAGTTACTTATAATTAATTCCTTTCCCAGCAATGTAATGATAATTATATTACAATTATTACTTTAGAAGGAATACCTTCACTTCTTTTTTGTACCATTTAGATACTTTTATAATTATGGGGGTGCAGCCTTATTAAAGTATGGAGGAACGCTATCACATGATTTACATGCCTTATGCTCTACTGTGAGCACTGAACTTACAATGAGGTAGATGGGATGAAAGGATGTATTATATCATAGCTTAGCACCTTGTAACATTGGGATTTCCCCCCTAAAGTAAAAAAAAGTAATCAGTTACTTTTTAGAAAATTAAAAATAGTTATTTCTAAAGTAACTATAGTACTAACACTTCATTTTTGGCCATTAATGGCAATTGATTACTTTTTGAAAGTAATGGCTGGCATTCTGTATTGCAGTTTTTTATTTGTAACCTAGAGCTACAGATGTGTAACTGTTGCATATACAGAAAGATGTCATAGTCTAACTATACATATTTGGTGAAGGTCTGTTGAGTTGCAAGGTAGTGAGTGAGGCTGAAATAATCAGATCCATCACAATTCCTTGCTTGCTGGTGAGAGGGGGCTGAAAACATTGTCCTCTTTGCATCCCAATCAGCCTCTGAACAGACCCTCAGTGTCTAATGCTGCTGCTGGCTATAAGGTGGGCTTGGGAGGTCAGGTCAGCAGATATTACTTCGTTACACATATATAACTAAAACCCAATGTAGAAAGCTGGTTTCAGTATGGCTTTTGACAAGGTCCCTGCATGATGTTCTTCCTAACAAGTTAGTAAAATGTGGGCTAGACAAAGCAACTGCTAAACTGATTTATAACTGATCGACCAGCCAAACCCAAAGAGTGTTCAATAATGGTTCCTCTTCATCCTGGAGAGAATGACCAGTGGTGTGCCACGGGATTCTGTTCTGGGCCCAGTGCTATTCAACATCTTTATCAATGACTTGTATGAAAGGATAGAGGGCATGCTTATCAAATTTGCAGATGACATCAAATTAGGAGGAATAGCTAATACCCTAGAGGAGAGGATCAAAATTCAAAATGACCTGAATAAACTAGAAAGCTGGGCCAAAACTAACAAAATGAACTTCAACAGGGAGAAATGCAAGGTACTGCACTTAGGGTGGAAAAATGAAATACATAGATATAGGATGGGGGACACCTGGCTTAATAAGACCACGTGTGAAAGGAATTTAGGAGTCCTAGTAGACCACAAATTGAACATGAGTCAACAGTGTGATTCAGCAGCTAAAAGGGCCAATGCGATTCTAGACTGCGTCAATAGAAGCATAGGCAGAATACAGACCACCCAAAAAGGGCGGTCTACCGGTGCCTCCTTTTCTGCCGGTGGGAAGCCGCAGCAGATAAACCATGCGGTTTCCCACCAGCAAAAGAAGAACCCGCAAAAAAAGAACCCGCAATGGTGCACTCGTGACATCACAAGTGCGCCGCGACATGCGGACACTAAGTGTCCATCGTGTCAAAATGGCGGCGCCCGTGTGTACGGGGCGCCACCATTTTGACATATGGAATACGTACAAGGGTTGCGGGGCGTCTGTAAGTGATGCCCCGAGGCAACCCTAGCACATATTCCTTACATCCTAAAAGGCCCATCTGTACTGGGCCATAGTGTCTAAATCAAGGGAAGTAATAACGCCATTCTATTCTGCTTTGGTCAGGTCCCACCTGGAATATTGTGACCAGTTCTGGGCACCACAATTCAAAAAGGAGAAGCTGGAGAGTGTCCAGAGGAGGGCGACCAAAATGGTGAAGGGTCTGGAAACCATGCCTTGTGAGGAGAGACTTAGGTTGCTGGGTATGTTTAGCCTGGAGAAGAGATGGTTAAGAGGTGATATGATAGCCCTGTTTAAGTAGTTGAAGGGATGTCATATTGAGGATGGAGCAAGTTTGTTCTCTGTTATGCCAAATAATAGGACCCAGAACAATGGATGCAAGCTACAGGAAAAGATATTCCACCTCAACATTGGGAGCAACTTCCAGACAGCAAGAGCTGTTCGACAGTGGAACACACTTCCTCGGAGTGTAATAAAGTCTCCTTCTTTGGAAGTCTTCAAACAGAGGCTGGATGGCCATCTGTCAGGGTGCTTTGATTCTGTGTTCCTGCAAGGCAGGGGGTTGAACTTGATGGCTCTTGGGGTCTCTTCTAATTCTATGATTCTATGATTACTTTGTCACACTAGGCTATAAAAGCAGAAGTTTAACAGGATAAATCTTTGACAGGTAATTATCACACTATGTCAAGTCTGTCCTGTTGCCACCTTGTATTCCATTTGTTGCTGTAGTGAAACTTTTCACTGATGGGCAAACCCCATCAGTAGGGTCTCTGTCTCTGTCTCACTGTAATTCCATTACTGACCCTGTGCAGGTCCCTTCTGCTGCAGTTCCACTTCTCAGGCAATAATGTAGTGTGAATGGCTGTAATTCTGCTCCTCACCCGTTCCCCCTCACAGCAATGGCATCTCCCAAAAGCTTCCCAAAGTCAGCTCCTATGTGCACATTCACACAGCATCTGGCTTCAGAAGGCATTTGGCAGCTGTGATTGCTTCACTCCAAAGTGTGGGGCTGCTGTGTGAATATGCATAAAGCAACCCTGCACTGCATGAGGGGGAGATGAATAGCAATCGTGGCTGCCAACACCTTTCTGAAGCCGGCTGCTGTGTACACATTCAGAGGAGATGTGCAGCCACAATCACTCATTACCACCCTTGACAGTGCAAAAAACATCATGTGACCATGGATCACTCAAAGCACTAATATGGGGGGAAGTATGATAGGAAATGATGCATAAGCCATATGCTTTCATTCTTAAACCAGAACGATCACGGTGGGATGGCAAGCTGGTGTGATAAAGTCCAAGACTGGAAAAACTCCAAGCTGTGAGTAACAGCAGTAAATCCTTGAGAATAAATTTTGAGACTCTAACCCGGTTACATGAAAGTAAATTCAACAAAAATCAGAAGGTTAAGTGTATACAGAAATCCTGGCCCCATTACAAATAGCAGTCGATAGAATTCTATGTTTGATTTTCATAGAATTCTATGTCTGATGGATAGTGAATAGGGATTCAGCCTGTGCTGGATGGGATTAACACTCACTCTGAAGATGCAGGTTTGCAGTTTGAGTTTACTCCTGGATTGACCCCTGATCCTGGAAGCTCAGATTTAGGTGATGGTCAGGAGTGCATTTGCACAGTTAATGACTGTGTGCCAGCAGCACCTGTTCCTAGAGACACTGGATCTGACCACGGTAACACAGCCCATTTGGATTACTGTATATGAGGTTGCCTTTAAAGACTCCTGGGAAACATCAGCAGGAAGAGGAGGAACAGGAAGAACAAGAGGAAAGCAAGCAGCAGAAGAAGGAGGTGTTCTTGCCAAATTTTGAGCCCACTGTCAGGGTTAGGAAATATTTTTGACAGTTTTGTCCATCATTTCCTGTTGTAAAAAAAAGGTTTCCATGGGCTTAAAATGCCCCAAGGGCTCAAATAACCTGGCATGAATGCCCTCTGCATCCCCTAAAGAGTATTTTGGGATATTTGAAGGCAAGAAATCAACAGCTGGCTAACATGGCTACCCATCTGGAATTTATATAAGACATTTAAATTATTTTTCAATACTAATATTATTTGATGTATAGAAAGAGCTTTAATCTTTTTTAAACTCACTAAAAAAGTTAAGCATGAATCTGAAAACTTAACTTCAGAGATAAATAGATTTATTTTTCTTGTTTTACAAAAGCAAGTATATTACCATCAGACAATACTGAACTGATCATACTAAGAAGCAGGATCCCAGCGCAAGAAGAAAAAAACAACTCCCGCAGCAAATATTTTATTAACAATTTAAGATCCCCCCCCAAAAAAAAGCCAATTGATATTTTCATTATAAATTTTGAAAAAGTTTTTCAAATGACTACAATTTTAAAATATCAGCTGGAACTTTTTTGGTGCACTGTGTTAGCAGCTGCATCTACAGGGTGGTGCGGGAATATAGCATCCACAAGCTTCCCATAGACTATTTCTCTGGTTGCATCTGCACTGCAGAAATAATGCAATTTGATACCACTTTAACTGCAATGGCTCAATGCCATGGAATTCTTGAATTTGTAGTTTGGTGGAGCACCAGAGCTCTCTGTCAGAGAAGGCTAAATATCTCACAAAACTACAAATCCCAGAATTCCATAGCATTGGACCATTGCAGTTAAAGTGGTGTCAAACTGCTTTATTTCTGCAGTGCAGACAAGTCCTCCAATGTCTTTCTCCTACCACAGATAGGCTGATACCTTTTTCCTCTTTTGGAATAGTTACTCTGGCATAGTACACTAATAGGATTCCAGCCTAAACTGATTGCAGTTATTAAAAACTGTAGCTATCATTTTTGGAAATTTGAAAGAGAAATCATAGATACCATGTTTAAAATTAGAAAACAATATTCTAAGATCTGCAAAGTACTGGTACAAAAGTTCTATGTCAAAAATCTTAATGCTGGTGTTTAAGAGTGTGAATTTATAATTTTTCCCCTTTCAGAGTTCATCTGAACAATTCAAAACTGAAATAAATCCCCCCATCAAAACTTCATAATGTTAGGAAATTTCATCCCATCTCACTTAGCAGCCCTGAATAGAATGCGAACCAATTTCACAGATACAAAGTGAATTGCAAAATAACACAGTAAGAATAAGAGCAGAAAATATGACTTTTTGACACATCAGAAAAGTAATACAGTAAAACTGAAAATTAAGTAAACTGTAACATCCTCTCCCCAGAACAACAATCTGATTGGTAATCACCAATATTATTTCAATATTAAATTCCTGAAAAGATTCATAGCAGAAAAATGTACACTTGTACAAGAAAATAAAAGTTCTTTATCCTATTCTATACTCTATTTTGAAGTTATAAGTTCAATTTGGTTTGGTCAGGGGAACTGATACAGTGTTTTCTTGATATATTGTTCTTTTACTTAACATTTTGGTTATTTACTAGCACACTCTTATACATGTCTGCTCATGATTATATCCCATTAAAATTAATCCTGGGTACAGAAGACAGCAGGAATCATGTGTCCTCTTGGTGTTGGACTGCAGTTCCCAGCATTCCTCACCAGTGGCTATGCTGGCCGCTGAGACTTGCAGTCCAGTAACTTCTGAAGTCCACATGATTTGCCTCATATAGGATTAGGATATAGAAGTCTGATAATGCAATCCTATAATTGAAGAGTAGGAAAAGTCGTAAGTCCATAGGTCATGTGTGGCACCTAGAGGCATTTTTGAGACCCCACAAGAGCCCTCCACTAAAATTACAAAGATCAACGCAAAATGCTTCAGTAATCCTCTAGGGTGCATCTAGGTAGTGTCACTATGTCCCCTTCCATTGGTACTTTTAGACTATGTTTAAAAACTGTCTGTAACTTCTTTGTTTAATAAATCTCTTCCTAGTTTAAAAGAGTGCAGTCTGTGCCTAAAACGTGGTGAAATTGCCCACAGACTTCCTAGAGGACGCTGGGTGTTTTGAGTAAAACTAATCTGAATGGGGGTATGGTGGGAAAGCTTAGCCCTCCCAGATCTCCGGCTGAGGCAGTGTGCAGCCCCTAGACCTGTGGCAGATATTGGCTTCCATGTCCATAGGGTGATGAATCCACTCTGGGTTTTAGTCCAAATTCAGAAGGAGATATCCAGGATGCTAAACCTATTTTGGAGATAAAGGTCCATTCAGACCACACAATGACAGTGTTATGATTCCACTTTGTCATGACAACATCCTCTGGAATCCTGGTGTCTGTAGTTTGGTGAGGTACTATTGCTTTCTGGCTGAAAAATCTAAATATGCTTCCCTAAACTGCAGTTCCTAAGATTTCATAGGATATTGCCATGAGCATTAAGACCATCACAACATTATAACTCTATAGTATGAAAGGACCCTGTGACAAAAGAATCTGACCTCTTTTAAATACAATTCAAGAACCCTTTTATTTTATAGAATTATATCTTCCTAAGAAATTCTAGCATTACTTAAGATCGCACAGATTCAACAATTTAATAAAGAGATTATATTTTCCCAGAGTAATTATTTATTTAGTGTCCTCTACAGCAGTGCATCTCAAGTTCCCTGTTGTCAGAGGCCTGCAATTGTTTCCCCCCCAATGTGTCAAGGACTTGTACCATATTTATGTCCATTGGCTACAGGTTTTTTCCCCTGTCTTTTCTGGAGACTCACGAGGCACCAGCAGCCAATGGCTCATGGACTGACCAAGTTGTCCAAATGACATCACTTTGAGTAGCACTGCTCTACAGGTTAGATGTGTTTATTAACTTGTCCTGTTTCATTGCACAGAATTTCTGACTCAACAGCACGGATGGTACACAACATCAGTGTAGAATCTTAAGATTATCACAACTTAAAATGATGACCTTCAACAAATATTCTATTGGCATGGACTCCGGACCATCCTGTGATTGATTGGCTGAAGAGGCCTCCAGTTGTCCTCCAAAGGACAGTAAGGTTCATTTTCAGCATTGCTAGAAAGGCTACGAAGCTTTGCCATCTGCGGGGAAATTAAACAGATATGCTGTTAAAAACAACCCAGAGAAAATGGGACAAAAGAGATGTGTAGAGTAAGAAACAGTACTTTCCTCAGAAAGCTGCAACTGTCCATTAATGGGGGTAAAAATGCAACCCAGTGGGAAGGACGGGTTCTCATTTTTTTCCCCCTATGAAATATATTTCACCAGATTATCAAATTTTGTTTGGCTCATATAAGGGCCAAATGAGATAATACACTGAGCAAGTATAGTAAGGTGTACTGAGCAATATATTGAAAGATATAAATTAAATTTATTTTGTGTTGTTATTGTTATGTGCCCTCAAGTCAATCCTGACTTAAGGGAACCCCATTTTAGGATTTTCTTGGCAAGATTTATTCAAAGGAAGTTTTTCCATTGCCATTCTCTGAAAAATGAGAGTGTGTGATTCACTCAATATTACCCAGTGGGTTTCCATGGCTGAGCAAGGATCTGAGACCAGTATACCATGCTAGCACTCTAAATTTGGTTTGCAATCATAGAATAGTCCATGTTATGGCTGTAAAAGATTTTGTGTTTGGATAGGAACCCTGCCTAAATAATAAGGTCTTCCCAGGTATGGTGTGCTTCTGTACATCCTCTGGCTTTAGCTCCCTAACTTAACTTCTTAACTGTAATTCCTGGTTCATTTCTGTGCCCAGGGAAGGTGTGTTGTTATATAATTCTAGATTCTGAACCAAATTACCTAATGTCCTCTCTTCTTTAGATGGCAATGTGTATTACTTCCTACACATTCTGCCAAGCTGAATCCTGGGTATCCACTTTAAAATATCAACCTGATGGGATCACTGCTCTTTCAGCTACCTGTGGTTCAGCTGTGACAAGCAGTGATCTGACCACATTGCCTATGGTAACTCTATAATATACCAAATATTATAGTTTTAAATTGCAGTAATAGTGACAATAAAGCAAGACTTGACTGCACAGATTCTGTTCTAGCAATATCTACATTAAGACTACCTCTCCTCAGAAGTACATTATTAGATTTAGAACCACTCTGAGTTCCACATGGGGCCAATTAAATGTTAATGTACATGGATTTTGTGCAAACACTATAATGTTACAATATTTATTTGAAACATCTGCAGAGATTAGAACAATTATGTTTTAAACTAAACCTCCCAGAACCTTCCAGAGTCTTCTGACCAACAGCTGGGGGATGCTTGAAGTTGTAGTTTGAAAAAGCAACTATCCCAACACTATGAATGACTACTCTTAGTAACAGGAAGCCATACTACATAGATCTTTGGTCAGATCTAGTCCAATTTTTTTTTTTATTTGTGGCAAACATATTAACTCATGGTCAGAATGCTATCCTATTTATTAGGAATGCATCCCACTGAACTCAACAAAACATGTTTCAATGACTCTAAGTACATTTAGAAATTGCATTTGTTATGAGGTCTTGGTGTCACCATAAATCTGTTCTTTTCTGATGAACTTCTCAAACTGCATCATTTGAATATTATTTTCTTTTCCTTCTGAGTTCTTAAAAATGATGTAAGTTGTTTGCTGAAGTCTGCTGGTGGGTGGGATTCAGAAGAATATAGACAGTAAGTGAACAGATTGGTGATAATTGCAGCTGATCAGCAAGCCTGCACTTAGCTGCCACACTCACACCATTATTTTCCTGACTATTATAAAAAAAACTGCATTAGACAGAAAAGAGAATGCAAAAACTCGATGGCAGAAGCATTTCCACTTTAGTCTGCAAACATTAATTGTTTCAGTTGAGTTCTAAATGAAGCACATACACAAAAAAGCATTGTGTGGGTACTACATAGATGCAAGCAGGTATACCTGCTCGACATTGTGCTAGGTGGCTGAAAATTTCCAATATATAGTACCTGCCAAACATGGATTTTACATATGTGACAGATTACAGGTTTTATGCCGATGGAGCTTTGTATATAAACTCAACCATATAGATTGCAATTTTCTTGGAAGTGGATTGTGTCAAAATCAGCTCCCAGAATCCTTGTTATCAGGACAACGTAAACAGGATGGAATGGGAGGCTTCTGCAAAATTTAGGGTAATGAACCAGGAAACCATACCAAAGCCCATCTACATTTTGCATTCTAAGAACAAATCAATTATACAGAAACTAGGAGAAAAGTAGGTTAGGAATATACTAGATTCAGGCCAAGCATTATTTTTCCTGGGTGCTTTCTCTTGTCCAATAAAACTGAATTAAGTCCTAATAAATAAATGAAGACAATCCCAGTGTTTAAATGAAACTGGTCTATTCTATCATTGGGGGAGCTGCTGATTTCCTTATTCTGGAGTCAATCCCTACGTTCATTTATAGTGGAAGAAGAGATCTGAGTGGTAGTCAGAAAACTGGGCTTGATTTTTTGACTGTGTGAATGAATGCAATCATTATATCAAAACTATAGGTTATCTTTAACCCTTTTGTGTAGTTCTGATTTTTTCAGCTTCAGAAATGTCCAGCCTTTTTCACCCCATGTACCAACACTGAATTAAAACTTCTGATTAATGGAACAAAACTTTCAACAAATTCTATGTACAGATATGGTTTGGATGAAATACAAATGTAGGGGGTTGAGGAAGATGTGTGTTAATATCTCAGGTTTACCTGTTCTGCACTGACAATTAAAGGCTCTTTCAGGAGAAGCCAGGTAACACACTCCTCACAGGGCGGTGTCGTGAAGGAACCTTGGTAGGTATAGTAGCTCCGATTTTGAGGGAAAAGAATGGACGGATCAAAGTTTAGAAAAGGAACCTCCTTCCCCTTAAATAAGATAAAAAAAAAAAGAAATACTTCTGTTAAAGCCAGATGAAGAGAGAAGATACAGATGAGATCATGTATAGACACACATGATAACAAATTATTACCCAAGGCAGCACTTCACATAGACAGGTACAAACTATGTGAGCTTTTGTGGCCATTATTATTAAAAAAAAAACAACTTCTAAGTCAGAGAGGAATACATCCTCTAACACAGGGGTCAGCAACCTATGGCCCGCGGGCCGGATCCGGCCCGGCGAGGCCTTGGGACCGGCCCCAGCCTGGTCCTGCCGCCGATTGCTGCCCCTGCCGCAGCTTCCATGCCGCTCCGGGCGCCATTTTGAGTTCGGCCCCCCAGTTGTCTGAGGGACAGCAACCCGGCCCCCGGCTCAAAAAGGTTGCCTACCCCTGCTCTAACAGCAATGGTCCATGGCCTGAGCCAGGGAGCCAGTACCTAATTCTCCCAATGGCATCACCAGAGTTGGTGTCACCCCAGTGTGGTAACTCATGTAATCATCCCCAAGCAGGCAATCACCCTAGGGGAGAGTACATGGGGAGAAAGTGTGAGGGGTGGCGAGGGGATGTTACTCCCCCTGTCCCACCCAAAATGTCTGGCACATTTCCCAGCTGCACCCCCCCCCCACCAGCCAGGGCATCTTTGCTATCTGCCCACTGTGCCCAATGGTGGAGGTAGGATGATGCCACCAGCTTGAAGCCCCTTCTGGGTCTGGTAGGGCTGTTGGCTTGGCAAGAAAGGAAGGTAATGGGGGCACGAAGGGAAGGATTCCATAGTTGCCACTGCTTCTGTTGACACCTCCTTTCCTGGCTCAGCCAGCAGCCTTGTGAGTCCGGGAAGGGGATGCCAGGTGGTAGTAGCAACTCTCAGGTGGTCACAGTGAGTGAGGACAGAAGTGCCATGGCTGGCAGATCGGGTATCTTGGGATGGGAGGTGAGCAACTGCACAACCTGATATTCACCCCTCTCTAAGTTGGCACCCAGTGCAGTCTTCACCACCATACCCATCTGTTGATGCTCTGCATCCTGCCCATGGAGGGATAAGATCCACTGACCTGCTTGGTCATTGTTGTCTTCTACCCACATGCTGAAACAGTACCCAAGTTCACTGGTTAGCTTTGTTTTATCCCATTATTTTCTACAAGACTCTTACTTTGCTGCCTGCGCCCAGTTCCCTGGGTCTTTTCACACTACACAATTATAGCACTATAATTCTACTTGAATTGACATGGTTTCATCCCATGGAAATCTGCAGTTTAGGGAGAAATATTTAGAATTTTCTGTTTGAGAGCTCTAGTGTCTTACAAACCACAAACTCAATAGAAAGGGGGAGGATTTATGTTCTCTCTCCAAACACAATACACCCCCTCAATGCAGCAATTTACATTTTTGTTTTTAAAAACTACACTCACATAATTCATGTCTAGTTTGGTTTTAAGGATGTATATTAGAATAATTTGTGCCCCCCTCCCAGATGTTAAACTATAAATCTCATCAAGACTATTCAGTACAGCCAATGGTAAGGGGGTTGGGAAGGTTCAGTATTTAGAGGGCTTCTAAAGGGTCAAAAAGAAATTAATGGCAAACCTTTTAAAAAGTATATAAAATGGGAAGATGGAAGTTACATCAGTCATTGCTTCTACAGTTTGAAAACCCCTTGTCCAAAATGCTTAGCTCCAAAAGTGCTTTGGATTTTGCATTTATTTCAGATTTTGGAATATTTGCATATACATAATGTGATATCTTGGAGATGAGACCCAAGTCTAAATATAAAATTATTTTATGTTTCATATACATCTTCCATACACAGCCTGAAAGTAATTTTATACAAAATGTTTAATAATTTTGTGCAGGAAATAAAGTTTGTATACATTGAACCTGTCAGCAACTCATCTGAGCCATATAACCAATGCTGGCATATAGCAGAGTGTAACTGGCAAATTCAGAAACGTGGTTCACAGCCCTCAGCAGAGATAACAGCAACTGGATGTCTTCCAGGAACTGAAGGAATGCAGGAATCTCTGGGGACTCTCAGCAACCAATGCCAGGCTTCAGCTGATTAATGATGAGACAAGCCAAGTCTCCCGAAGTGCTATCTTTATTTACAGATCACACACCAAATCACCAACGCTATAATAAAGATCACACGAATACCAACTCCTACTACAACCCACAAGCAATCAGTGGAAGCTCCTGAGTTTATATAGCCTTCAGACCATGTGGTCTCCCAAACCCAGTCACTTCCTGTCCCACACTGTAAAGTGTCCTTCTGTGCAATACTTACACAAGTTTCATCATCCAGGCTTAGGTGCACGCAGGCACCAGAGTGTCCTTGAGCCTATGAGCATCAGCTGTGCTTGATCAGCTTTGTCCTTCCCAGTGCTAGATGCTCATGGTCAGACACACACACACACACATCTAAGCATTTCCCAGTGTGCTGACTTTAACCCTTTGACAGAACCATCAGACTGCAAAGGTGTCACTATCTCAACCACCCTTGTGGATGATTTTGGAGAATTTCAGATTTCCAGATAAGGGATACTCAACCTGTAGTGACATGGCAACTATTCAGAAATTATGTATGGTGACTGTTATTTACAGTTCCTTCACACTTGATACATTGTAGTTTGAACATTAAAGAATCATATGTTGAATGATTAAGTCAACACTTACATAAATCCAACAGATTCAGTGGATTTATTCCAGTAAAGAACAGTTGCTGTTCTTGTGTAGAAATATGAAATTAGTTCCTGGTGCTCACCTTTTCTTTCTCTTGATGGTTCTGGGGCCTCAATTGTTACTCAGTTTTGTTATAAATTCCACGCTTGATGTAAACATACTTGCTCCTTTTACTACCCTGGGAAGAGAGCTTGGGAAAATTATGTTTTTGGACTGGCTCCCCAAATCATCAGCTAGCATAGTCATGCTGCTCACTCACTCTGGTTGGTTATTTTGGGAGCTGTAATCTGAAAAAGTAACTTTACCAGCCTCTCAAGTTCATATCAAACACCTTCTCATTGACTAATTCTTGACAGAATTCTTCTACTCACCTTTGTCTTAATGGCATCTAGTTCTTCAAGAATTCTTTTCATCTCTGGTTTGGGAGTTTTCCCTACCTGTCAGGAAGCAAGCATATGAAGAGTTGCTGCAGAAGCCAATTTCTCCTCCACCATCAAGTAATACATCATAACAACATCTTATAAATAATAACAATTGATCTTTAACCACCCCATCTGTCCATTTAATTAGCAAAATTTTGAGAAGATCTTTCACAGAAGAAGACCCAATAAAAATGTAAAATAAAAGGAAATTTAGAACGATGTAGTTGCCTGGTTCGTTTTACTTGTCTATATGTCAGTTATGCTCAAAAGTTATACTCAAAAGAAAAGCAGGACCTAGTTCTTTTATCACTGAAGGCACTGGCATTCTAAAAGGTTTCCGTAGGTCTATACATCATGCTGCTGAAACAAAAGGCAATCAGACTCTTCTAAAAAGTAATAAGAAAATGAAACTTAATAAGAAACAAAAAATATCGCAGTGTGGCCCTCTGGAGTTGCAGGATGACTGAGATGAGGTGGGGCAGCCCTCTGGAATCCAAAGCATGTCCACCTGTGGTAAACACAGACTTCTAGATGATGATGATGATGATAATAATAATAATAATAATAATAATAATAATAATAATAATAATAATATTTATTTATATCCCGTCTCTCTACAAAATGCAATTGGGGCAGCTTACAAGGTTAAAATATACAATCCGAAGCCTCAACCCACCCACACCCCTTAAAATACAATTAAACAATGTGGAATTTAAAACATAAAACATACTTTAAAAACAATGTGGTGAAGTCAGGGGTCAGCAATTTGATTTTACTTCTGATGGCTAGGGGACTATTCAGTAAAGGCCTGCCAAAAGAGAGTCGTCTTTATAGCTTTTTAAAAGCTATTTAGGGTGGTAATATGACGGATCTCATCCGGCAAGCCATTCCACAATCTGGGGGCAATAGCTGAAAAAGTCCTCTGGGAGGTCATGGACAGCCTTGTTTTACAAGGCTGTAACACGTTTTTCCCCCAAGGATCTAAGTGTGTGGGGAGGATTATATGGAAGGAGGCAGTCCCGAAGATAGGTTGGACCCAAGCCATTTAGGGCTTTAAAGGTAATAACCAACACCTTGTACTGGGCCCGGAAACTGATGGGCAGCCAGTGGAGTGATCTTAGGATTGGTGTTATATGGTCTCTTCTGGATGTGCTAGAGACCAGTCTGGCTACCATGTTCTGAACTAATTGAAGTTTCCGGACCAAGCACAAGGGTTGCCCCATGTAGAGTGCATTGCAGAAATCAAGGCGTGAGGTTACCAGACCATGTACTACAGTCTCAAGGTCCCTGACTTCCAGGAAAGGGCACAGCTGGCGTATCAGCCAAAGCTGATAACAGGCACTCCTGACCATCGCATTCACCTGATTTGTCATGTGAAGCGACGAATCTAGGAGCATCCCCAGACTGTGAACACAGTCCTTTGAGGAGAGTGTGGCCCCTTCTAGGACTGGAGGTTATATCTCGATGCCTGGGTTTAGAGCCGATACCGTAAGTACTTCCATTTTGTCTGGATTCAACTTCAATTTGTTTTCCCTCATCCAATCCATTACCGCTTTAAGACAGTCATTGAGAGGGGAGACACCATCTGAAGTCAAAGCTGAAGACCGAGAAATGGAGAAATATATCTGGGTGTCATCAGCGTACTGATAACACCCCGCCCCATGCCTCTGGATGATCTCTCCCAGAGGCTAGATCATGGCTGTTCGGTGTCCAACTTTTCACTCTGTGACTTTGGCATAAAGCATGCTGGCAAATTTTCCTAAAAATTCCAGCCAAGAGTATTGGATATCACATTGCTGGGCTAAAACATGGTTAAACCATGAACGATCCATGTTTGTTTATGTAGTGATATTTTTGTCCAAAGTGATAGTAAAATACAAAACAAAACAAACAAAAGCAGTAGGCTCAATTCTAGTAGGATTGCCTTTCCTAAAATGGCTGCAATCTCTAGCCTTGTAAGTTCTGGCATTAAAATTGAACACTTGACAGGAAGAAGGTAAAGCATTTTGCCTCATTAAACTGTGGCACCTTCAATGCTTCAGGCTGCAATCCAGTACACATTTACTGGAGAAGTAAGTCCCACTGAGTTCAGTGGCCACAAACCAGTGGTGTGATTCAATATCTAAGACCAGAAAAATCAAAACACTGATCCCTTCCCTGTCCTTCCAATGCAGTCCTTCATGGAATAAATAAAAACCTACTCCAAAGGAGTAGCTTCACAAAGTAGTGGCTTCACAAAGTATAGACACACCCTGGATCCCAAAGTAGTTACTTTCCTGCTTCTAATGGAGTTTTACTGTCCTTTCTCCACATGACCAAGAGGTGAGTGGCCTCTGCCTACATTGAAATGCCTCTAAATCAACTGAACAACAACAAAAAGAATATCTGATACAAAATGTAGGCTTGCAACTCTAACTTCTTAACTTTTCTTCTCCTACATGATTTTGCCTGCTGAAGAAACCAGTGGAACTTCTAAATCTTTCACGGTGTCGTTTGTATATTTTGATTTTCCAATAAAGATATCACTCTTTTGTGGGTTTTGGATTTTGTTTTATTTTGCTACATGACCAAAATGGCTCCTCCTGAATATGTTTGCTACTCCAAGGAGTTTCTTGGTCATCCATAACAGAGTTTTAAGGTGACTGGGAAGTGATAAGAAGGAAAGGTAGTCACCAATTCTGGGAAAGGCAATGGAATGCATCAAAAGTATGCCACCGGATCCTGGCTAATGGGGCTTTCTTCTAAATAGACATCCACAGAATTGCAGTTAAATGATTAATCAAACCAATTACAGCTAGAACTGCACTCCTAAAACTCACTCGCTGGGGAGCAAGTCTCATTGATTTCAGGAGGTGCTGCTTCTAATTAAACTTTCCTAACATTGCAGTAGAAGTGCTGTAATTTCACTTAGAAGTGCTGCTTAGTTAATCAATATAATCACTGCCCATAATGCCATACAAAAATGATACTGTGATGTTTCAAACTCTTACACTGTAATTAGTAACAACAGCCCACTGGGTAGGATTCTGAGATTTGTTTGACAGATGACCAAATCAGTATGTCTATGTAAGTTACAGATGTGCAATCCTATGCAGGTCAGCTCAGTAGTAGGTTCTGTTGAAGCCAATGGAGTTTAGACTATGGAGAAAAGTGCCAATGAAGTTATGGAGTTTAGACTATGGAGATTATCACATGGGGCATGAGATGTCATTGTCCCATCCCTGTCCCATTTCTCCTGCACAATCGTGAGAAGGACTTTCAGATGACGTCACACTTATCCGGACATTATTGCATCTGGAAAGCGCGAGTGACAGCGATCGTTTGAAAGATTTTCATATGATGTTGTGCTGATCTTGTCATTGTCCAGTCACTGAAGTGGCATTGCCAAGCATTTTGCATTAATCGGAGTTTGCATTAATGCAATGCCACTTCAATGACAAGATAATGACAGGATCAGAGCTACGTTATGAAAGACTTTCACGCGATCGTTATCATGGATGGGATAAGGATGGGAAAGCGATTCCATCCCTATCCTGTCTGTGTGTGATAATCTCCCCAAACAAATGAGTATAGGACTGCAGATTCATTGTGTTGAACTAGTTAAGCAGTATACAGACACAGTTTGGCCACAATGTAATGTAGAGGAAAGTGGGCTAAATCCAATTGTTAATCTCTACTAGGAAAGTGCTTCTTAAACTATCTGATGAGCAGGAGTGCCATTTTCTCTCTCTCCATGTGTCAGGGACTCACTTTCCTGGAAACTCCAGGGACCAGCATCAGTCTATGGATAACCACTTGGAGCATACTGAGCTAGAGACCACCCACTGAACAAATGAGATTAACACTTACATAAATCTATTAATTCAATGCACCTATTTTGGTTGGTGCTAGCAACATGATTTAGCCCTATCAGTAATACTATGGAACCCTTTTTCCAGAACTGGCCAAAAAGAAGAAAAATAACTAAACATGTTTATAAACAAAACTAAAAATAGATTATAATATGAGTCCAGGTCATCTGAAAGACAGGATTGTTTCAGATAAATGTGCTGAGGCTTCAAAGTAATTTTGTGGTGCCATCACATTCAGATAGTCGGTGAAGATAACAAGATAACAAGTTTTCTCAATGGCTGATTCCAGACTATGGAAATGTCTTCTGAGGAAGCCTAGGCTACCATTTTTTTGTTGTTGACCTTCCACTGTCAAGCAAAGACCTTTTTATTCAAGCAGGCTTTGAGCAACAAACTGACTACACATGAAGAATGTTTGCTTGCACTGAACTTTATTGTTGTTGTTGTTATGGCTTAAATTATTTTAACTTAATTTGTGTTTTAATATTATAATTTAATTGTATTTTAATAATAATAATAATAATAATAATAATAATAATAATATTTATTTATATCCCACCACTCCCTACAGATCGAGGCGGGTTACAATATGATGAAATTAACAATAAAATACATAATAACGTATAAACCCAATTCTATATAATCCCCAACCCCCTCCCTACCTTAATATTTATAACTTAATTATGTGTTTATTCCTACTTGTTTTTTGTTTTGTTTTTTTAATTATGGCCTAAGCTGCTTTGGATCTCAGTTTCATGAGAAAGTTGGGATACAAATGAAATCAGCTTACCTGCAAAAAAATACCCATTATAGCCACACCATCATTTTTTCTCAAAGCATCGAGATAATTGCTATACTTGGGATTCCAGTGCACCAAATGAATCTGGAAACAAGGAAAATATTGTAAGTGCCATTACATAGTAGGAATGCAAATATCTAATTTTTATTCAATTTACTGGAGGATTCTTATCACTTTTTTGTCATTATCTGGTGACCCAGTGACAAGTGAGACCACAATCACTAGCAGCCAGGATCCCTGAACTTAGAAGGAGCCATGGGTCTCCAGCAGGCAGTGATGTTTTCTCCCTCACTTGCTCATTGTCTGGCTGAGATAACTGACTGTTTCTGCTTCAAAGGATGGCAATGACAAAACCCCTTTGAAGAAACATGCCAACAAAACCCCATGATAGGCTCTCCTTAGGATCACCGTAAGCTGAAAACAACATGAAGAAACAGAACAACAACAAAATAAATAAGTAAATTGACTCACCTCTCCCGCGTGCCTTTGTAAATCCACAACATGCTCTGAACCTTTGTCATCTGTAGAACCCCAGTGGATGTGCAGCTGACGCAGCCTATAAATTCCTGGAAGTGGTCCTCCCCTCAGTACTGCAATGAAGAGTTTAAATTAGAATCTGAACGTCTAAAAGGATTGTGTATGTCAAAACAAAAGGCACCACCAGATGCTACTATTTTATTTATTGGTTATATTATATCCCTGCCCTGAGCTCTATGACTCTGCTCCTCCACACATTTATCCTCACAGAAACCCTGTGAAGGAGATGAGGCTTGAGAGAGTAACAGGCCCAAGGTCTTCCAGTCAGTAGCCAGTCCAACACTCTAGCCACTGCACACACATGCCCTCAGTGTGAAAACCTTTTATTTCAGACTTAGGAGCCCCTCTTCCAAATACAGCTGATACCCACTGCTTTAATAAAGAAAGCATCTACCAGCATCCTTGGACAGATGTCAGGGCCTCTGGCAATGGAACATGGAATGTTACAGCTCCCAGAATTACAGAAAGGGTCGCCACAGAAAATAATAGGATTTAAGTATACATGTTTTTCCCATACGCAGGTGTGTGTGTCTGGAAGGGATTCCCGCGTATAGGAAGGAGCCACTGTAGTTAGGAATGTTTCTCTGTGTTAAAATTAGGTTTTCTAGGTCTTGTATCTGTGTATCTTGTATCTTGAAATCTATGATTTCAGGGCCAAAAACTAGGACAGCCCCCAGTGATACCATAGGGGCAAGCTAAAGGTATACCATTAAGTATTGTATGCTGGGTATCAACCACAGTTGCTCACAACGTGTAACTCAAGTAACAAAAACCAAGAATAACATATGAGAAAATATTTCTCTGACTGGAAATTAATTTCCCAAGCTTTGCAATTAAAAAAGACTTTCCTAGCTCTATTTTAACACTTTTGTAAGCAGTGCATTTAAAACGTGGGAGCTATTATCTAACCAAAGCCATTTTTCCAAGCATTTTTTTCCAAGTTCTGCTTTGTATGGATTGCTCTCTAGTGCCCCTCAATGACTGTTTTTTAAAATAAATATCATAACAACAATACTAGTAATCACCAAATATTTGGGAGAGGGAGAAAATAATAGAATATAGTGAAATAGAGTGATTTCTAATCAAGACTGCATTCTATCACCCTACAACTAGCAGAAAACTACAAAGACTTGGAACAATTACTAAAGAAAGTCAAAGAGGAAAGTACTAAGGTAGGCTTAATGCTGATCTTCAAGAAAACAAAAATAATGACCATGGAAGACTTACATAAATTCAACACAAATGATGCATTTTGTAGAGAAGCGGGATATTTATTATTATTATTATTATTATTATTATTATTATTATTATCATCATCATCATCATCATCATCATCATCATCATCCTCATCATCATTTAGGACTAGGAGGGCAACTATGAAAGAAGACAAGATCCTAAAGTGCAAAGATGTAAAACTGAACACTAGAGTATGGCTAGTCCAAGCCATTATATTGCTCATCACCATGAATGTAAGCAAGAGCTGGACAGTGAAAAGAAATGATAGAAAAGCAACTCATTTGAGTGATGGTGCTGGAGAAAAGTGCTGAGGATACCATGGGTGACCAAAAAGACAAACAAATGGGTCCTAGAACAGATCAAACCTGTACTCTTTCTGGAAGCCAAGGGGCCGTTTGCACTACATTATAAACTAGTTTGCAAACTTCACACACTTGCACTGATTTTTCCTAATCCAAATTGAAGGAGGGGTGCTGGCACAAATTCCCCTTAATCTGATTTTTCGAAGGTTGAGTTTTTCCCTGTTTCTTTTCCAAAACACTGGGTTTTATCAGGGCAGATGGGAACTTACTCCTGATACCATTTGGGGAATCCAGGACAGAGGGGTTAATGTGCAGGGGGCAGATCATGCCCACCGCTTTGCCCTCTCCCTGCCAGCCAAGTGCCATTGTTTTTCTCTCTTGGCACTCAGTTGCAGGAGTGAAAAGGTAGGTCCAGAAATGCCGTGGATTCAAACTTCCCATGCTTTGAAAAGTGCTCTCTTTAAAGTTACGCCTGGCTTTTCTTTTCTTTTCTGCCCATAAGTCCCCTTATCTGCACCAATGTCTGATTCCCAGCCCAGAGTTCACCAAAGCCAGGGAACATCATCAGATGGTGCTTTAAAAAAACAGCTTATGCACATATTTGCTATTGCATGGCCACAGCAGACTGCACAGGAGTCATTAGTATGACAAAGGTACACATGATTTACTTGAAATTTTTAAAAAAACCTATCAGTGGGGCTGTGGGTTAGGGGTCATTTTTTCCTCTTTCCCAAGAAATAAAACCACAACAGACTCTGCTCCTGAGTTGGTGTAAACTAAAGCTCTCACACACATATTATATTGTTGTGAGATTATGTTATCATATTATATGGCTGAAAGAGTGTGACTCCCCCCCAAGGCTAACCTATCCCAGGGTTTCTTGCTATGGGTTGTTCTGAGGGGCTTGCCATTGAGGCTGACCGGGGTGGGGGGGAGGTTGGCCAAACAGTGTGACATAGATGCACATCATTTGATTGACACTGTAGAACCTCCCCCCCCCCCGAGAACAAGCGAAATGGCGGCTCCATTTTAAATTGATACAAATGATAATGTGAACTGAATCAAGGTTAAATTGCCACGGAGAGATTCAATTGGGGTAAACATAGTGGGAACTTTGATTTGGTATTGCATCATTGAATCTCCCTGGATCTACTCGTCACAAAAAAGCTAGTGTGAATGGCACCCAAGATGACTAAAACTGGAGCTGTCGTACTTTAGCCATATCATGGGGAAATAGGACTCACTAGAAAAGACAACACTGTAATACTAGAAAAAGTGTACAGTGGCAGAAAGACAGGAAGACCACATAAGAGATGGATAGATTTAATTAACGAGACCAGAGCCTGAAGGACTTGAGTGGAGTGGTTGAGGACAGTGTGGCTTGGAGATATCTTATCAACATGGTTGCCATGAGACAAGATCAATTTGAGAGCAGCTAACAACATCAGCAGCAAAAAATAATGGCAATGATGGTGATATATCAAGAGGGCAATAGAAATCAATAGGATAATGGTATCTATGCAATGTAAGAATTATTTGCCAGTGGAATATTCTGCCTCAGAGTATGGTGGAGTTTCCTTTGGAGATTTTTAAACAGAGGGTGAATGGCCATCTGTTGGGAGTGTTTTGATTTCACTCACGTTCCCCTCAAAGGACTCTGTTCGCAGTTTGGGGGTGCTTCTTGACTCGTCACTTCAGATGAGAAATCAGGTGAATGTGACGGTTAAAAGCACCTGCTATCAGTTTCAGCTGATATGCCAGCTGTGCCCTTTCCTGGAACCAGAGGACCTTGAAACTGTAGTACATGCACTGGTGACCTCAAGACTTGATTTTTGCTATGCACTCTACATGGGGCTACCCTTGTGCCTAGTCCGGAAACTTCAGCAGGTACAGAATATGACAGCCAGACTGATTAGAGGAAAAACTAGGAGTGACCATATTACTCCAATATTGTAATCACTCCACTGGCTGCCTATTAGTTTCCGGGCACAGTACAAGGTGTTGATTATTACCTTCAAAGCCCTTCATGGCCTGGCCCCAACCTGTTTAAGGAATCGCCTTCTTCCATATAAACCACCCCGTGCACTCAGAGCCTCTGGGAGGAATTTGTTGCAGTCTGTAAAAACCAGATTGACTGCAACTTCCTAGAGGACTTTTTCCGCGATCGCTCCCATCTTATGGAATGGCCTGCCGTACGAGATCCATAAAATTACCAACATAGATAGCTTTAAGAAAGCTGTCAAGATGGACCTCTTCCAGCAGGCCTTCCCGGAATAGCATCCGGCCACGTAAAGATCCCCCCACAGACATATATATGTGATGACTCTGCCCACTATTGTTCTATTGTTTTTAGATTTTAGTCTTTGTAATTTTAATTGCTACAACTGTTTAATCCTTTTTAAGGGGGGGGTTGTATATATTATTGTATTATTTTAATGTTGCACGCCACTTAGATTGTTGAAACAAAAAGTGGGATATAAATAAAAGTTTATTTTTATTTATTTATTTTTATTATTCCTGCATGACAGAGGGTTGGTCTGGATGGTCCTTACAGTCTCTTCTAATTCTATGATTCTGTGAACTATGTAGAGGTTAAATGGATCTACAGCTTTAAAATGCAGAGAATATAATACATTCCAGTCCTGATTTCAGAGTTTTCTTTTGTGGTACATGGAGCAAGGGAGAAAAACATGGAGCGATACAGGGAAGGGAGGGAGGGAGGGAGGGAAGGTACCGGTATGCTTATTCAATTGGACTACGACGACTCTGCAGACCAGGGCTCAAATCCAAGCTTGGCCATGGAATCCCATTGGGTGACCTTAGGCAGATCACACACTCTCAGCCTCAGAGGATGGCAATGGCAAACCCCTGTGAATCAATCTTACCAAGAAAAGCCCATGATTGGTTCGCCTTAAGGTTACCATAAGTCAGAAGTGACTTGAAGGCACACAACAACAAAAAAGGAGGGGTAGAAGGAGAAAGAGGATGAGAGAGAGAGAGAGAGAGAGAGAGAGAGAAATGGGGAAGAAGGGAGAACAGAAATGTAGTCAGGAAAATTGTGCAGAAGGGAGAAGAAAAAGAATGGGAGGGGGAGAAAGAAGTAAAGAGGAAAGAAGTATGTAAGTGTTAAGTCCAAACGTTGTCAGTGGAAGCATGTTGAAGGAGAAAGAGCATTTAAAAGGATTTTGTGTCAGAAATAGAGGGGGAAAGGAGGAGAATTTGGGAGCAAAACAAAGAATTAAAAGAGAAAGTAATCAATTGTTTAAGTGGAGCTGAAGACAGACATTTGTATCATGACATTTGCCAACAATGGCGCAAACCACATGCATTTCGCTCCAAGAAAGGAAACTGCATGAAGTTTTGACAACTTTTCTCACAATTTCACCACACTGGTCACTCCTTCCTGCCATGGCAGAGTAAACAGGTGGCATTCTTAGAGAGAACATATAGTCACTTAAAAGCAGACTGCAGCAGCAAAGATTAGCGCATGCGCGCGCACACACAAACACACAGTTAATTTTCAAGTCATTGCTCTTGACCTAAGATTCCCCTCTTGCCCTGAGGATAAGAGAATAGAATCTGTAAGATCAGAGAATCCTAGTTAAAAACAGTGAGCAGGTGAGGTCTCTGCACACTGGATATTGACCTGGACAGCTGCTGAACAGTCAACTCAGTCAACACAGGAAAGATCGGAAAACACAGAATCATAGAATCATAGAGTTGGAAGAGACCACAAGGGCCATCCAGTCCAACCCCCTGCCATGCAGGAAATCCAAATCAAAGCATCCCCGACAGATGGCCATCCAGCCTCCGTTTGAAGACCTCCAAGGAGGGAGACTCCACTACACTCCGAGGGAGTGTGTTCCAATGTCGACAGCCCTTACTGTCAGGAAGTTCCTCCTAATGTTGAGGTGGAATCTCTTTTCCTGCAGCTTGCATCCATTGCTCCGGGTCCTAGTCTCTGGAACAGCAGAAAACAAGCTTGCTCCCTCCTCAATATGACATCCCTTCAAATATTTAAACAGAGCTATCATATCACCTCTTAACCTTCTTTTCTCCAGGCTAAACATCCCCAGCTCCCTAAGGCGTTCATTTAAGTGCTTAAAAAGAATCCTGTGATAACTAAGAGCCAGCCTGTGTTTCTTACAATTAATTCATTTAATCATTTTTAAACCAGAGTTCATGTTTTTCTTAATTCAATTAGTAAAAGAAGATCCTCATTCAAAGATATCATCATGAATACTAATTATGCAACTTCTAATTATACGCATGCAAATATGTTAACAGCAATTTATAGAGATTGCAGGTAACCAGATGGTGTGCATGAAGTACAGTTTCTCTCTCTAGGCTTTCCTCTTTCTCAGAGCAGTGATACAGAAGAACAATAAATCTGGTGGCCATGGGAGTGTTTCTGAACAAGAAGGAGAAGTTTGGATATAAATGCAAGGGATCATACTCTTTGATATATTGAAAATGATCTGAAAACAATTCAGAATAATTGCTTATAGTCTATGTACTTTCTAATGAAACCTATATTTTCTCAGTAAATATTAAGCTTATAGTAAACTTTATTATTTCTACTAAAGACAAAAATGTCAGCATTAAATAGACTGATCCTCACTAGTGATTTAAATGATTAAAACAAAGTCTTTCAGAGAAGTGTGAAACTCATATCAGCCCTATTGTAAGAAAGGTAGGTGACTGGCCTAGGGCAACCTGGATCTTCTCTGTATATGTGGGTGTTCTGTGCCTTCAAGTCATTTCTAACATAGGGGCTCAACAGACCACCCCAAAAGGGCTGGCTAGAGGCACAATTCTAGACACGAGACCACACAGACATCTAACAGTAGCCCTGTAGATGTCAATTAAGAGCAGGCAATCTTGCTGCAGAACAATAATAGCTCAAGCTTGCCATCTGTGAGCAAATTATACAGTATGTCACTCTGCAGGTATCAAGTGAGACTGGGCACTTGCCCAACCTTCACACTCTAGTTATCTATTAATAGAATCTGCTTCCTAACTTAATGAAGAACCATATATAATGACCAAAAAAACCCTTGTAAAATTCAAGTACCTCTTTCACATTAATAATAATAATAATAATAATAATAATAATAATAATAATAATTTGTTTTATTTATATACCGCTATTCCAAAGATCATAGCAGTGAACAGCAAGTAAGCTAATTTGTCCCCAACAGTCTGGGTACTCATTTTAGCAACCTCGGAAGGATGCAAGCCTGAGTCGAGCTTGGGCCCTTTTTCTGGTCTTGAACTCGCAACCTTGTGGTTTTGAGTGAATGGCTGCAGTACAGGCATTATAACCACTGCACCACCAGGGTTCCATGACAGGAAAGGGCTTTGAAGTTTTGTTTTCCTTACCTTTTTAAAGACCAATAGTACAAAACATAAACCAGCCCCACTACAATTTAGCTACATGCTACTACTGCCCAATCAGATGCAAATAGGGTAAAATAGTTGCCTCTGCAAATAAGTCAGGGCCAAAACATTATCCAGCCAGAGGAAGAGTATATCACAGGGCTTCCCTCTTCTACCATTCTGTGTGGAAACAGACCGACCATTTAATCAACATCAGTGACAGAAGAGTCTCACCTACTCTGCTGAGAATAGCATCCCTTTGCATATGAGTTTCTCCTCAACACCGAGCAATTTCTTCCCCCATAAAATAGACTGATTATCCTTTTGATATGTAACAGGTCCAGGACAGTTGACACTTCCAGATCTCTATAATTCCACTGAGGGGACAATTAGACATGACATCTAGGGATCACCCAATACCATTTTTTTTTAAAAGCTTGATTACTTCTTCAGACCATTTTTAGAATGATGGAGAAGAGCTGTAGAAGATTGCTACAGGTTGAGTCTCCCTTATCCAAAATCTGAAATATTTCAGAAGCCAAAACTTTTTTCATGGGTGGCTGACCTGGTGACACCTATACAAATACTGTACAGGTATTCCAAAATCCAAAAGAATCCAAAATCTAAAATACCTCTGATCCCAAGCATTTCAGATAACAGAGACTTAACCTGTTCTAAAAATGCCACATACCTACATATCCACTGTTCTACAGGGACCTCAGTAGGTAGATTCAAATATATTTTCCTCTTTAACTGCAGAATTGTTGTGATATTGTCTCATGTGAAGGACATCAAAACAAACTTTCCATAACTTTCCCCACACAGAGAATTGTTGTGTATCAATGGATCTGAGAGTTATATATTACTTATTTCAAATGTAACTGAAACTATGTGATGGCATAGCAGATAAAAAGAAGAAAAAGAAACAGAGGCTGCAAAAAATGGTATAAGCTATGCCACCAGTAATTGCAAGTGTAAAAACAATTGCCTTTCCCTTGGGACACATATTGTTAAGAGTTATGTAAAACAAAATTTACCAAGCAAAAAATGATAGGGCCCCCCGACAGACAGAGATACTGGGTTAACATTTCTCTCTCTCTCTCTCTCTCTCTCTCTCTCTCTCTCTCTCTGTGTGTGTCTGTCTGTCTGTCTGTCTGTCTTGAAGAGATCATGTTTTATTGATATGAAAGTTTGAAAAGCCTCACCTGTTGTCAGATTTACAGTGACAGGTGACAATTTACGGGGGGAAATAATGAGGTTCCCCAAGACACAAATGATGGCTTTGCAGTGTTTATGATAAACACCAAGTGGCAATATAGCACAGTTTGTTATGTCAACAACAATGCATTAAGAGTCCAGGAATAAAAATAAACATATGGTCCCCAGATTGGTTTGGTGTGTTCTTTGTCATTACGGGCAATAAAGTCAGCTATGCACATTTGACAATATGTAATTATATATCTTGTATTTCGAAGAAGTAAACTTTCTGTCTAAAATAATGCCATTTTTTCCTAAGTGCAAACAACTGCCAATACAGATCAGGCTTTTACTGTATGAGCATTTCTGACATGCTGACCAAATAGCCTTGACAAGGAAGATGGAGCCACTAGGAAATGTCCTGGCATGGCATTCTGCAAGTGAACTTCATTCCTGACCTATAATGCCCTGGCCCCACTGTTCTAACCCTAGGTCTCCTGAGATACTAAACCAGTCTTTTATTTGCAACCTAAAAAGGTAAAGGAGCCTATGTCTCCTGGGACAGAAAGCTGATATAGCCCATTGTCCTATAGCAATCCCAGAAGGCCTTTCTTTGAATAACTGTCAAGTTCTTTGACCTTCTGCAACAGCATGGAATTTCAAAGTTAATGCTACTACCACTCTGAAATCCTTCTGTGCTGGAGTACTGCTAGTCTGCTGTCAGTGATTGATATCCTATGTGCTGGAACACCCAAGGATAAAAGATGTGTTAAGCACAGGGTGAAAGGCTTAGTTTCGACTTTCCTGTCGTTTGTTGGCACAGGATGCCTGCCCACACAAAACTCTCTCTCCCTTTCAGCTGTGTAATTCTTCCAATTCTGGTTGGTATATAGATGAACTCTTACAAAAATAAATCACCACCACCAGAAAGCAATTATGTAAAGATCTCAGAGTCCCATATGAAGAGCGGGTACATTCTTGCACATGACAAATGAGGACACGAAGACAGAGCAAAACAAAAGACAAGAGGCCTGGTAGCTCAGAGCTGAGATCAAAAATTCCCACTAGGCTGAATGTTATAACCCAGTAGCTGGGTTCTGATGACTTGTCTGTTAGCACAATGCCAGGGTATAACAACTGCTATAGCAGCACAACTTCAGGAAATATGATCATTGTCCTGGTGCTGCTACAACTTCACAAAAAAATGTCATAAGGAGAAATGATACAAATGTTTAGGCTCTGTATGCAAGGTTCAAATCCTTAAGTATCTGAAGCAGTTTCAGGAAGTCCTGCTGAAAGCAGTTACATCAAGCATCCCTTGAGAACTGTAGCTTCCGAGTGCAATTAAAATGAACAAACATAAAACCCACTTAACTTATGGCTGAGGTCCAATGGACTGAAACCAGATATATTAGCAAGTTGTTGTTTTACTGAAAATCCATTGCAACATGTGTCTGCTCAGAACTCTGTCTAGAAAGTGACTTTGAGAGGATACACACACACACAGAGAGAGAGAATAGGACACAGAGCATCAACTTAGTAGTGTCACTAGGGTTGGTGTCACCTGGTGTGGTAACTCATAGTGTCATCCACCCCACTGATTTCCTCCCGCACCACACCACACAGAATCCTTAGCAAATTTTTTGTACTAATGTACAAATATTTTGTACTAATAAATCGTAATTCCTGTATATTGCTGGATGTAATGGTAATCGTCCTGACATAGCAAAATTAAAAGTATACCTTTAAATTAGCATATCATATGCACAGTCTAAGTGGATTTGCATGCACATAGTTTACATGCACATTGTTAAAGTGAAGATTTGGTAAGATGTAATTTTAAAACAAATTTTAAAAGAATTTTAAAATTTATTTTAAAATGTTTTACATTTAATTTTAAATTCAATTTTTAAAAAACTAGGAACTCTCCTTTCTCCTCCCACTGACCCTTGCACCACATACACCATCTCTTCAGCATTTTAAGGGGCACAGATGAATGCTTTATCCCTTTTCTGCCCAAAGGCAGATGTTTAGAGTGTCACTTGGTGTGGTCCAAACCACCACACCTCCTAATGACAACCCTGCATCAACCTACTGCTGTTCTGTTACAGAGAGCATTGTCATGAAACTGATTCTTCCAAAAAGTCGTTTTCCAAGCTCTGTCAGAATTCTAGCCCTGTCCTACCTCTTCAGCTTTAATGCATTTTGGGTGTCATTTGGAATAGAAAAAAGAAAAAGAAATCCTTCTTATCTGGATCCAACTCCTTGTGTTTTACTAAACAGAAATATTACCCTTTATATATAGTGGTCTGAGTATCAGACTATGAGTCTGGAGATTAGGATTTGATCCCCCGCCCGGCCATGATTTTGAATGAGTAACACACCCTCAGCTCATAAAAACCCCAAGATAGGATTGCCATAAGTCGGAAATGATTTGAAGATATACAGCAGCAGCAGCAGCAGCAGCAGCTCGTAGGTAAAAATTAACAGGTATTTCCTCCCATATCTCTTCTCTCCCTGGGAGAAAATGAGCTTGAAGAAAATTACATTGAACAGTTTGCATTATTTTGATGTGTATTTTTAGAATTATGATCCCAGTCCTTAGTATTACATTAGCAAAAGCAGATAGAAACAATCAGATGAGTTTGCTGAACTGCAGACTTCCAGTTGAGAATATGACAATGAGTAAGGCACAGCCTTGGCACATGTTTTCCCCCTTGCATATTGGATTAGAATCTTATCGGGGTTTTGGTGTTTTTTTTTTAAAAAAACCCCTTCTGCTAGGGCACAGTAAACCCAATCTACCCAACACAGAGTAAAAAAGATTTAGCTGCATGTTACACAGAAGTTAACATAACAAAGCATCAATCACATGTCTGGATCTCATATTCTGACCTCAAAGGGACCAAATTATGCCAGTAGTGATAGGTGGTGGCACAGTAGAACAAGTTGTAAACAGTCACCTGGCATTGCTCTGGAGGACTCCAGATCTTCTCAAAAGATCCAGAGCAAAAGGTGATTTTTAACAATCCATTTAAAGGATAGTATACCACAGGTTCAGTGTTGAACCGGCTGTATGCTGTATGGACAGTTTGCACCAGAATCACAGATTGGACTCTACATAATATGGACTAATCACTATAAGGATATGGGGGATAATGTATGATTTGGCCATGAAGTCACAGCCTTAGTATGCAGAAATATTACAAGTCTAATTATATAATACGGTACTTCATTAAAAACAACAATATATGTAACTAATGAGAGCTCTACTAACATTAGATCAGCGCCGCATGCTTTTCTGGTGACATGAAAGTTTTGAATACCAAAGCCCTTTGACTGGAAAGCACTCTCTTGGGAATTTACTAGTTGCTACATTTCTTGGATGCATTTTTAAAAAAAGACAAAGAGAAAGAAAAACCTAAAACAAAGTAGGCATCTTAATAAATACACAAGTGTTAAAAGATAATATAGAAAATAGATAACATAAAACATCTCCTCTACCGTAGAGCAAATTATAGGTGCAGTTGGCTTAAAGTAAATATTTTTAAATTAATATCTTGCAACCAACTCTTCATTATCATCATCATTTATATTTTCACCATAATTGCAGACACCTGATTGCAAAATACATGAGCAACTGGGTAAGATATGAGGCTAGTATGTGTTCACTTATTGCAACCCCATAAATTTTATAGGGTTTTCCTGGGCAAGGAATACTAAGAAGTGGTTTTGCCAGTTCATTCCTCTGAAATACAGCCTACAGCATCTGGTATTTTGGCAATCTCCCATCCAAGTTTACACAGGCCAGCATACTCCAGGCTGCTCCCGGAGTATTCTGGCCCTAGAGCTGCCCTGGATTTCCCTCATTACCTCTGCACTCAGTAGTGATACTAGACAGTTGCCTACTCATCCATCCCTGCTCTCTTGCCCATCACCACCGGCATGAGTTGCTCCTTCTGAGGTCAGAAAAAAGCCAGCCTTGATCACATGGCTTTCACTTCAGAGGGAGCAGCTTGCATCATCAGCAGGAGTGCTGCGCCACACAACAGGGATGCATACATAGACAGTTGCCTGGTTTCAGTACGGAGTGCTTTGGATTTTGCAGGAAAACCCAGAGCAAAAGGTAATTTTTAAAAACAGGTTTAACGGAGGCATAGGGCAAATTTGATGGAAAATTCGCCTTACGTCGTGAAGATAGTTTATACTCAAATCATGGAATTGACCCTGCATCATGAAGACAGGTCGACTTGAAGTCTGGGAGAAACTGCTTCATTTGTCCTGAGCAGACATGATCACAATGATATGTTTTTACATGGGACCAAGTACCATCCATATCTGTCAGGATTGCTCCCAAGAACACATACATAATAATTTGCACCCAAGTGCCTTGAATAAATACATCTTGAGCATCCAGTGTATTTTGAGTTGAACCCTTTGAGGATTTTAAAAAAAAAAAGTTACACAGATCTTTAGTAGCCTTTCCGCTTTCTCTGTCTCCTTATAGCAGGAGTGGGCACTGTACGGCCCTGGAGTTGTACGTGGCTCTAGAAGGCTGTTCTTGTGGCCCTTGAGCCTAGATTCTCCAGATCAAGCTGTTTTGGGAGAAGAACAAGGCAGAACCTGAAAGGGTACTTTTTTGATTACAACTTGCAGAATCCCCTAGTCAACAAAATGTGTAATTTCAAATGGAGAACCAAAACTTTATTTCCCTTGTTTTTACTATCGTTGTCCTCAGTCATGTCATGTTGGAGAATATGGCCTAAATTTCTTCTATACAGTTGCTTTTAATGATGTGGTGGGTCATTTTTATTCCCCTAGTATGCCCGGGACTGGTACCATATTTATTCCCATTAGTTACAGTTGTTTATTTCTTTCCTGGAAATTCAGTGTGGACCAGTGTGGATTGGTTCTGGTTTACAGACCACCCCACTGACTAGCATTACTCTATAGTACAGTCGGACCTCTGTATTATTGGGAGACCCATTCCAGCCACCAACACCAACACCACCAACACCACCCCCGGAGATACAAAAATCTATGCATGCTCAAGACTGTTAAAAGTAATGGTGGTGTGGTGCATGCCTGCTAGTGCAGTTATGTGCATGCACCTCCATTAACCAAAACGGGGGCTTGCCATCCATAGATGGCAAAATACATGGATGGCAAGTCTGCCGATAAGGAGGACGGACTGTATATCATTTCAAAGCACTATGCAAATACCATGACTTTAACAGTGTTACATGCTTTCATCTGGGTGCTTTTTCACTGTCTTTACCATGAATTCTGAAAATTATCAGGATGCATTTTACACCTTTTGATTGGCCTGATAAAAATTTTGTCACAATATTGTATGAAACAGTAACTTTTCAGATTTGTGGGGGGAAATTTCTCTATCCCATAGTTTACTGTACCCTATGAATTTCAGAGGGCCCACTCGGGTAAATGAGAAATAATTATAAAAGATTAAACACAAACTTACCTGAGCGATCAAACGTGTCATCAAATGCAATACGGCAAGTTTTTCCCGTGTTCTTTATGGACTTAGATGCACCTGGATCATAACCAGTAAACCAAGGCAATAGAATAGGGTCTTTGTGGACATTCTTAGTAATGATTGCAATAGGTGACTGATTATTCCCTCTGGCAAATGGATACGATTCATGCCAGCGATCAGGCCCTAAGAAGAGAAGTCAGCACAAAAGTGTGTCATGCTCTGAAGACATGTCATAACAAGGCCTATAAACACTAAACTATATCCACTTTCAAACTGAGGTACTGCAAATACTCAAGTGAAGAACTGTGTTTGTAGTTTATAATTTTGCAGTTTACTATCTCAGTGACACACCACTGTCATTTCCTATCAGGAAGTCCCCAAAGGCTGAAATCTCAATACTGCATATCACAGAAATGTATCAAAGAATATAAAAATTAATAAGATTTACTTTTGATTAAGCATGCATAGGTTTAATTGGAAGAAAATAAGGGATGCAGGGCTGAAGACAAACTGTCTGCCAGTCATTGGGGTGTTCTCTCTCTCTCTCTCTCTCTCTCTCTCACACACACACACACAGAAAGACAGCATATCAGATTCATGCTTGTCCCTTTTATTGGCTGGTGAAGGCTCAGCTGCTCTTATGCTTTCCCTACCACCATTACCCATTCCTTTTTCCTTTTGAATTGTATCCATTAAATTGTGGGCATACAGGTAGAAGGCTGCATCTGGATTTAAATACATGTCTCAGCTGGCGTGGGGAGGAAGTGGACTTCCCTTCCTCTGCTATGGTAGCCCATTTGAAATGGCACATAGAGGGCTAGGGGGTCCTACCAAGTGGTGTGGACTATATCATGGAGAGATACCACCACCACCATCACCACCACCACCCCCCCCCCCCCCAAAAAAAAAATTAGGAAGCATCTTATGTGAGCAGAGGCTTTCATCCACAAAGGAGAGATTCTGAACCCGATTCAGGAACTTTCTTTACTCTTTCTAACACCTGCACAGGGAATTCATTAGTGACATATACTAATACCAATAATAGCAATGGCAATAAAAACAGCAGTAATATGTGTCTATACATATCCATATGTGTGTATTTGTACATTGTGTTTATGTAGATGCAAAACTTGGAAATGTTATTTCTTTGGATTGCAGCTCCCAGAATCTTATCAGCTTTATCTGAGAAAGATTCTGTGAGTTGCAAAACAATTTCCCAAACTCCATACACACACACACACACACACACACACACACACACACACAGACATGTTTGTGTGTGCATGTGTATACATGCACGCATGCTCTGATTGTACATGCTGAAGAAATCTGGCCCTAAGCATTGCTTCACTACCTGGGAATTCTACTTGAGTACACTAGGGACTTTATCACACCTTGTAGCTCTTTTGAGATTAACTGCTCAACTAGCGCTAGAGAGGCCATAGCCCTGCAGATGTTGCTCCGACTCCATTTCCATCAGCCCTATCCAGCCTGACCCATGATGAGGGATAATGGTAGTTGTTGTTCATCAACATCTGGGGGGAAAGAAGTTCCCCAGTAGGAAATAACAGAAGTCCAGAGATGGCCAGACAATGACAATGTGGGACCCTTTGAGGGATCAAAGAGTGCAGAGCACCTCATCTCCAAATGAAACTAGTGCTGCCACTCAAAAGCCACTGTGCCACCCATTTTGCCTTTTCTTCCTTCACCTTGAATCCCATTGTGGGAGAAAGGTGGGATATAAATCCTTGAAATAAATAAAGAAAGGAAAGGGAAGGGAAGGGAAGGGAAGGGAAGGGAAGGGAAGGGAAGGAAGGAAGGAAGGAAGGGAAGGGATAAAGGGAAGGGAAGGGAAGGGAAGGGAAAGAAGAAACTGAAAGGAAAGGGTTAAAAGGGGGACTTGGACATTCTGCAAAATACTGTGTTTGTGGCCCTGGCAGGAGAGAAAAATGTCTGCAAACACCCATGATATGGGTGGTGAGCCCAGATGAAATACCCAAATATTTGTCTGCCCTATTTTCCCTTTTAAAAGGGAAAAAAAGCCCATTCAAATCCAAAGTTTGGTCCTCTTAGGGAACTCAACACTGGAAGGTCTTGGCCCCTTCTGAAGTTCCTGGCAAATAAGGAAGCAAGACTCTTGGATTTGGGTGATGGTGGACCACACACACATGTGCTTTAACACCTTAATGCTCAAAATGTAGGACCTATTGAAATTCCTCCTGGACAGAAAGAGGTTGAAAGGTAGGGTAGATCCTAGAAAAGGAGGATGTCTGGTCACCCTGTCCTCCCCACAAAGAAGGACAAGGCACTGCAAAGCATTGGACATGCAGGAAAAATGGAGGACAGGACCCAATCAAACTGCAAAACACTCCTATAAATACAAATTTGTACATCTTGATCAAAAAATGAGGGACCTTTTGGAAATTCTTCCTGCAGAGAAGATGGAAAGGGGGGACAGGTCCTGCAAAAGAAGGAGGACTGGCCACCCTGTCTCCCTGCAAAGGAGGACTGGCCACCCTGTCCCCCTGCAAAGGAGGACAAGGCACTGCAAGATGTAGGGCAGTCCAGAAGAATGTAGGACATTACCAACGCAAAGCTCAAAACACTCATATCAATGTCAGGTGCATGCTTCTTAATCGTGCTCAAAATGGAAGAACTACTGAAATTCCTCCTGGACAGAAGATTGGAGGACAGGTCCTGGACAAGAAGGACAGGTCACCATGTTCTCTCCACAAAGAAGGACAAGACACTGCAAAATGTAGGACATTCCAGAAAAAAGGGAGGGCAGGTCCTAACCAAAAGCTCAAAACATTCCTATAAATATAAATTCATGCTCAAACTGTAGGGAAGAATCCATAACACAAAAGGCTGTGTTTCTGGCAAGTTTTCTAAAAGATATAAAAGCAAGGGAAAGAACAGCAGCCTGAATCCAGCCCAGCTATTGATTCTTCTGTCAGTGTTAGATGCATGCTTCTCAGTCATGCTCAAAATGGAGGACTTTTTGAAAATTCCTCCTGGACAGAAGGAGACTAAAATGGAGGACAAGTCCTGGAAAAAGAGGACTGGTCTGGTCACCCTGGATATGACCAAATAAAAGCTTTAAAAAATTACACTCCTAGAAATATAAAACCCTGCTCAAAATGGAGGACCTTTGGGGACGTCCTCCTGGACAGAAGGAGGCTGCAATGGAGGGCAGGTGCTGGGCTCACCTTTCTCCTTGCCGGAGTAGCTCCAGGGCGGGTGGCTCATGGTCTCAGCCGGGAGGAGGAGGAGGAGAAGGGGCTCAGGCGTCTCTGGCCCTCAGGGTGGCCGCCCAGCCTCCCTCCGGGCCTCCTTTATGTAGGAAGCCAGGAGCTGGGAGGGAGGGACCAGGCCAAGGGAGGAGTCCCTCCAGGGCTGGCAGCATGGAAGCCCCCCAAGAAAGGCAGGCCTCCCTGGCACAATACAGTACTTGCTGATGTGGTTGTTGTTGGGTGCCTTCCAGGCCTTTCCAGTTTCATACAGCCCTAAAGGGGGGAGGGGGAGGTTCTTGGCAGGGTTTCATTCAGAGGAGGTTTGCCATGGCCACCCTCTGAGGCTGAGAAAGTGTGACTTGCCCATGGTCACTCAGTGGATTTCCATGACCCTAAGGCGAAGCTACCCAGGGGTTTTCTTGGCAGGGTTTCATTCAGAGGGAGGTTTCTCATGGCCATCCCCTGAGGCTGAAAGAGTGTGACTTGTCCAAGGGATCTGGGGTTTTCTCAGCAGGTTTCATTCAGAGGAGGTTTCCCATGGCCATCCCCTGAGGCTGAGAGAGTGTGACTTGCCCAGTGGGTTCCCATGACTCTAATCTTGCCAAGAAAACCCCTTGATGTTATGCCTGGGGCTCCATTCCCACTGGCTTATAACACGGATCAGGACACAAATCATGGGTGCATCAGAAATGACTGGAAGGCACACAACAACAACAGCAACAACAGCAACATAAAGAAAGAGGGATTTAACAGAGTGCTTTGAATGATTGACACTGCTGTTGTAATTTGTTTGGTTTAGTCCAGATTTAGAATCTGAAATTAAATCACTTTGCAACTCATTGCAGCCAGTGGTTGCTTTGTAAATCCTCTGTGACTTGTAAAGTGTGAACCGAATGTACTGTAGGGACTGAAAGACTGCAGGGAGGAGGGATATAAGGATGATTTTATATGTTCATGACATCGATATAGCTATGAATATACAGTAATACACTAATGATGCATTAGACATACAAGGTAGACCAGATCTAATAACTAAGGCTGCATCCTGGGATTTTAATTTTAATCCTGGGATTCCCACAGCTAAATTCAGCATAGCAGTCACTTATCATCACACTTTTTCTATCAACGTTTCTCATGCTGTCTCCACATGATCCTCATAATAAACTTATGTGCACACTGTGTTCTCTATATTCTCTGTAATATGATTTTAGATCAGAACAAGGAACAAATAATTTTCTCATCTACAACTCCCAGAAGATTCCAAGTCTGAAAATGTGCTTTGAAGTACAGTAGCAAGTAACATTGTTGCTACAACTATTAGTTCTATGTAACTAGTGACTTTTTATAAAGACATTGTAACAACTTTAAATAGATAAGAAAGCTACATTTTAAAAGCAAAGTAACAAGAGTAAGGTTATTTTAATGGTGTAATTATTTCTATATATTTTCAAAAGTTAGATTTATAGGCACTTTGATGGACAGGTTTCAAGTTTTATGCCATTCTCTTATAAATTCTAAACAGTGTTTTTTCCCCCAGAAAGTAATAAAAAATAAGTTGTTTGAAAGTAATTTAAAAACAAGCTGTATCATTATCATTATTATTATTATAATCAAAGTTTATTTATATAGTGCTTTACGTTTTGCACAGAGCTTTACTTAATCATCAAAACCAAGATAAAAACTGCCAATGGCATTCAATCTAAAAGCTGTAGAAGAAGTATTGTAGCAAGTTATCTGTTTAACATTGTAATGAGTACGCGCAACTGGTTATTTTTAAAAAGACTGTAATGAATGGCAGTACAAATTACATTTGACAAGCAAAAGTGCAACTTTCCAGGGCTCTGTAAAATGTACCCTTTTCACAATACTTCAGATGCTCCTATGCCAGTGTCCCTAAAGAGTCTAGGCCCTAGACAGACAGACTTACAGCCCAAACCTATCCATGTTCTCAGAAGTAAGTCTCATAAAATTCAATGTGGCTTTAGTGTGAATAAAATTATATTTCTGTAGTTACTTTTGTACCTATGAACAAAATAATTAGATTCCATTTAGTTCTGTGAGCTTTAACTGGCTTCACAGGTTAAGCATCTAAAACTTAAATTAAAAGAATGTAGGACACTTTTTAATTAAAAGTGAATATAGGAAGGCATATCAACCATCTAAGAAATGCAGATGACACCATAATACTAGCAGAAAACCTCCAAGACCTGGAACAATTACTAAGGGAAGGTCAAGAAGAAAGTACAAAAGCAGACCTACTGTCGAAGATAAAGAAAACAAAAATAATGATCACAGAAAATCTACACATATTCAACATAGAAAATGAAGAAATAGAAATAGTAAAAGTGTTCTCATACCTAGAAATGAGGGCTGCAGCCAGGAAGTTAGAAGAAGCTTAAGAATGGGGAGGATGGCTATGAAAGGACTGGAAAAGATTCTAACATGCAAAGATGTACAACTGAGCACAAAAGTTAGAATCATACAAGCCATTGTATTTGCTATTACCATGTATAGATGTGAGAGCTGGACGGTTAAGAAAGAAGGTAAGAAGAAAATCAATGCATTCAAGATGTGGTGCTGGAGAAGAATGCTGAGGATGCCATGGATGGCCAAAAAGACAAACAAATGGGTCCTAGAGCAGATCAAACCAGAAATCTCCCTGGAAGTCAAGATGGCAGAACTGAGACTGTCATACTTCGGACACATCATGAGAAGGCACGACTCACTGGAAAAAACATTAATGTTGGGAAAGGTGGAGGGAAGTAGGAAGAGAGGAAAGCCAGATGCTAGATGGATGGACTTTATTAAGGAGGTCACAGGTATGAATGTACAGGAACTAAGCAGAGTGGTGGAGGACAGGGGCCTTGGAAATGTCTCATCCACAGGGTCGCCATGGGTCGAGATCGACTCGAGGGCAGTTAACAACAACAACAGTACAATTTTAACCAAGGAAACCAAATTTTGGTTCGTATATCTGCCATTTCCTCCACAACAGTCAGAGATATGAGAGTATGAAATAGTTACAATGTTCACTGGAGGAAGGACTGCTCACAGTGATAAAATTATTGACCTTCTACATGTCTGCAAATTAAGACCACATTTCATTTTTTGGAAATACTCTTTTGTTTCCATTAGGTCACTACAACAGTGAATGAAACCGGGGGGGGGGGGGGGACTGCTGTTATCTACCCACAGTAGGTGGTTTTCCTCCCATTCTGACCATGAAATAGCTTATGGGTTCAGTCCTACACATACTTAACATTTAACATGGTAGTAAGAATGTGCAAAGAGTTGGGCTGGACAATGAATCTGTCATTGACTTTCTCCAGTGACCAACCAGATGCCTATAAAAGCAGAAAAATGAACTGAATTACACCCTCCCACTGGTATTCCCCCCCCCACACACACACACACACAAGCAACTGATATTCAGAAGCATGCTGGCTGAGCACCATTGGAATTTATCACAGGGGAGGAATTTCTCTTAATTTTGAATGAAAAGAAACTGGGGCCAGAACGCATTCACATGAATTCACTAGTTCAGCTAATTTATGTGAATTTGAATTGCATTCGAACTGACTTCCCATTGCCCGAAAATAGCTTGCCATTTTCTGAAACTGCATGTGGTAGTCTATCACACAATAACGTTAAATCCCATGATTGCATTCGGATTGCCATTGGATTATATTTCCAATTTCCCTTGTCTGATAACATCCATTGAGAATTCTGTCAAAATTGGAAAGCCTAACTCATATCTCAAGTAAGCTTGTTTAGGGGCACACTGCACATAATTTTTTTTAAAAGTACAGTGGACCCTCCACATTCTCTGGGATTAGGGGAACAGGATCCCTGTGAAAGTACAAAAAAATGCAGTTAAAAACACTGTTTTTTTTAGCTTGAGAGAACACCTCTCTAGGAATCTCTGGTTCCTCTAGGGCACCTCTGTGGTTCACATCAGCTGGAAGTTGACCATAAAATCATGCTAGAAGACCTACAAGTACCTAGAGAACTGTTCTAGGAATCCCCAGGTGTTCCAGTGTAATTTTTAGTGGAAACAGACTAGTCATGCTGGAGGACCTAGAGATTCCTAGAGAGAATATATTAATCTGTGAATAATCAAATAATCAAATCCACAAAAGTCAAAGCTGAAAATGTGGAGGGCTGTCTGTAATTTATATTTATTTCAGTATTTTAAATGGTTACTTATACTGATGTTTTAGTATTAATGTATATGCCCTCAAGTCACCTGCTGATTTATAACAATATTTCCAAAGTGACCTATACACCAGTGGAACGATCCAGGGGGCTGGTGAGGTGAAAAAGGACAGCGGGGGGGGGGGGGGGGGGGGGGGGGGGGGGGGGGGGGGCGGTGGTGAGGAAAAAGGAGGGCTTTGTTCAAAGTATTGCGGTGCAAAAAAAGACAAGAAGAACTAGCAGCCTTTAAAACCATGATAGGGATGAGGCGGTGAAAGAGAAGCAGTGGCAAAAATGAACTTTCACATTCAGGATCCTGCTTAACTTGATGAGTTTTGGTAAGCAGAGCTGTGCTGTCAATCCTGCTTACTTTTGTCAGACAGATTGATAGAAGAGGTAGCAGAAGAAACAACAGAATTCATAGGACATGAAAAATCGGGGGTTTAAACATCCTGTGAAAACTCACACAAACGCAATTAACATTTTCACACACATCGTGATTAAAAAGCCATTATCCTGGGAATAAACAGCAACAAATCATTCACGGGATTTCCTGGGATAATGGCACTTTAATTGTGACATCATGTGAAAATGTTAATCGCGGTTGCATGATTTTTATGGGACAATCACTGTTTAAGCCCACAATTTTCCCCATGTGATAAAGTAAAATGTTAGTGTCACAGGGGTGATGTAAAGCTACATGGGGAAGGCACAGTTCTGGGAAAGGAGAAGGAGAAGTATCAAAGGCTGATGCTTTACTTCTCAGATTGAGAGTCTTTCTTTGCTGGAGAGTAAGGCCCAGTACAAACGGGCACTTTGTGGCATCCTCACCACGAACTAGGGCTAGCTGAGGCTGGGCATTTCCATGCCCAGCAACCCTAGTCCACAAGGCCACCACCATCATGGCTCACTGCCGTCCACATGTCGGCGCCATGATGGCACAAGGATCATGCAGCACCCAAATAGTGCTGGCAGAAAGTGATGCAATCGTGTACAAATGTGCCAGTCTCACCCCTTCCAGGAAGCTGCTTTTGGAGGGAATGCATCATTGCTGCACCATTTGGTTGTTGTGGCAATGATGCAGGGCAAAGAGAGGTGGCACGGAGCTGCCTGTCAAGCCCCTAAATTTTCAAGCTGACAGCTCCCCTCTCTTCCCTGGCAAAGAAGGATCGAGAGTCCTTCCTTACCTTCCTTACCCTTTGCACTTGGTCACTTTGGGAGCAGTAACCAAGCAGCTGGTCAAGCAGTGAGTGAGAAGTCTCTCACCCATGCAAGCTTTTGCCACAATGCCAGCTTAGATGAGAGGCTTCTTGATCGCTGAACCCTGTAATAGTTTCAGCTTAGTCTTGCAAAAATGTGAGGTGGACTGTCCACTCTTTTTATTTGAGTTTTAAGGGGCAGTATCACTTGATGATTCATTTCCATTCTCAGATCAAAGCAATGGCATCTTTATTAGCACAGCCATGTGCTCAGGCTAACATCAATATATCATTGATACCATCACACTCCCTTGTCCTTGCTTGACCACTTCATTTCCCACAAACCAGCAGCTGCTTGTTAAACAGCTCATTGGTAGAGAAGGGTGCTGTTCCTGCAATTGTCCCTTGCTTGATAACACCTGTCTTTTCCATTTGTCTTGTGGTAGCGGGAGACAGACAATGAGGAGGTAGCTTGAAACATGGCACCACCAGACATCTGAAATGCCTTTATGATAATACAAGAAGTGTGGGAGGACAAGCATGCTAAGCTTAGCTATATGGAGAAATATGTGATTAACAGCCCTGCTCTATGTTTACTCGACAGTACATTTTCCTTTGTTCAGTGCAGCTTCTTCCCAGGTGAATGAGGATTGTCTTAACTGGCAGGAGAAGCCCAAAAGAAACAAGAACAGACCAAGTGGGACAAGGCGCAGCAAATGCTTATTGCAGGGAATTGCTGACACAAGCAACCTACCATAAGTAGTTGTGTAATGGACAAATGGTCACTTGCACACACGTGTAGTATTTCTGAATGTAGATGAGTGCCAATTAAACATACCTACTGGTTTTACAGGATTGTGTAGTGTAAATATGGTATACTGGGATACTTTGATATATTGATGAAAGTCCAAGTATATGGCAATGCTTATAAAATGCCATTGCTTTCCAAATTTATTACACAATGATTGCACTAGTCAACCTTTGCTATGAACCCTTGCACATTTGGATACACATCCAGTTGCATATCCAATGGTAATTTCTGTTGTATGTTTAATTATGCAACAATATTGCATGACTGAGGGGCTGTACAGACGAGTGGTGTGATGCTGCCCCTTTTCGCTCCAGATTGGGGCCATGGCAACCGCACGCCACAATCCTGTTCCACCCTTTGGAGGATGCAAAAAGGAGAGGCAAAATGCAGCTCCTTCTTGCACCCTCTAAAAGGCGTCATATCCGCCATGGCATGACATGATAACACCCCTTCCACGCTGTGCCATTTGGGAGCTGCACCAGAGGTCTGTCATCATGACACACACTATCTAGAAGGGCTTGCGCCAAAATGATGCCAGGCAGTGGCATATGGGCTCAGAGCATGCAGACGCTCAGCCCTCACCCTGCCCACAGGCTGGCACAAAGTGCTGGTCTGTACAGCCCCTAAATGCACAAGTAAACACATAATAGAATATGTAGTTGGATATACAACTGGATGTATATTCAAATGGGAATGCACAAAGGAATGCACAACCAAAGGAATGCTACCAACAATTGCAGAAGGGGGAGATGGATACAGATCACGCAAGAATGCCTATGTACACCACAAACACAAGTTGGCACCATAAGCACAAGTGCACTTCTACAGCCTTGAACTGAAAGTGGATATTTCACGAGGCAAAAAATGTCCAACTATTTCCATAGAAGAGTGATGCATGAAGAATTAACCAACAAGATACTGGCTGCTGTGTGAAGGCTTGGTGTATCATGTTCATTCAATACATCCAGTACCCACAAGATATATAGTAACTGTGTCAATCTGATCCTTGCTGGTCCCACTGTATTTCTGAAATTGTCAAGATTCCTAGTGGCAGTATAATTCAGAAGAGCAGCTGTTGCATAAAACCCCTCTTCTGTGTGTTTCTGCCAGGGCATCTCTGGCTGTACCACATATTACACAATTGTAATACATCAGGATTGCCATCAAACATATACCAATTATACCACCATGTATGTTGCCAACCTAGCTTTCCAAAAGGTGTACCTGCATGTTATATGCACATTGGTCAGGTCAATTTCATTCTTGACATTTGTACAAAGATTGAAGGTGTATTATACACTTGGGGGGGGGCACAGTATGTACAGAAACCCAGTCAAAGGCATTAATAATTTGAATGCAAAACACTTGTTATCAGTGATCTTAGAGTGCAGTTCGAAACATTATGGATTCACTTTAGAATTCAATTCAATTAGTATACACACAGACATACAATAATTTCAGTCATTGTATGTGTTTTCTTGTAAACATTCATTTACATGGTATGCGAAGATAAATCTAAAACCTGTTTCAGGAATGAAAATCTAATCTGAGCAATCTGTTTTTATGAACTCTGGCACAGTCTGGCTCAAAATAATCCAAGACTGAAAGTCTGACCTAAGCTGTTTGCTTTTTTAAACTCCAGGCGTGTCTGTCCTGAAGTTCCAGAAGATTGGCGACTCATTCCTGCTGTCACACAGCCTTCTACCTCTGCTGACCTTGAACTGTTAAAGCTAAGGTAAATTTTCCAAGAAGGGAGATCAGAGGAGGCCACAAGAGAGATGAATGGTTTTTAAAAAGTTTTAGGTGGCTACTTTGCAGGGGGGGAATGCAGACAAAATGCTGCTTTGCAGAGAAAAACAAATTTTGATCAAAATTTGGAAATAACTGTTTGCAAACCATTCATTGGGAGCCAACTGAACAAATCTTGCCAAGAAAACCCCATGATAGGTTTGCCTTAGGGTTGCAATATGTCAGAAACTACTTGAAAGCAAACAACTAATTACATTATTATTTCATTTTCACCATTCCTTTATTAACAGTGACAAGTGATTTAGTTCCTGGCATTCATCCTGTTGCATGCAACTTGTAGGTTAAGATATGGAGAACCATCTACACATTTTTAATTGTACTGTTCTTTTAATGTTGTGTATACAATTATGTTTCAGATCAGTTTGTTCTGGATCTGCTTTAATTTTAAGTTCTTAGTGGGGGAGGAGGGGCAATGTTATATGTTTATAAAACCAAATCCTTTTAAAAGGTATTCTTATCTTTTAAACAAAAATACTTTTAAAAAACTTTTTACATAAAGTAATGAAATCTGGAGCAGTCTCATTCACTTCTGTGAACCTTGAAGTAATCATTTTGGAGTGGGTTGCCACTGCAGCAGACAGAAGCCAGTTTTTGCCCTTGCATGCTGCACTGTTATGTCAGTGGTGCAGCGCATGTGATCTCATGTCATTTCCAATCACCATTTTCGCATCTTTTTTTGCCCAGAGGGGCTGGGGGATACTGGGTCAAGGAAGGAAGAAAGTAAAGCAAAATTACTGTATTTTCATGCAATTTGGATTGCTTGGGAATGAAATATTTGAGGGGATTGGAGGAACAATGGGGGCGGGGGCATCACTAGGGTTGCGGGGGTGCAGATAGCACCAGGTGACACCTCAGAGGGGGGTGTCCCCCACTGTACTGGTCAAAGGGCTGCCTTGTGAATCTGACAGCTTTGCTAGGTGGGCAGGAAAGTGAGAAAGGCTGCAGGACAGCAGGAGCAGCCCATCCCAACCAGTGGCCACTGGTGGGACTGGACCACCATCCACATCTGGTGACTTTGCTGATTGGGCGGAAAAGAGAATCATCTCCTTTCCTCATCTGGCCAGCAGCTCTGCCAGACTCAGAAAAGATGTGGGGCAGCTGGAGTATCCCTCTGGCACCAGTGGCTGTTGGTGGGAAGGGGCTGCTTTCTGCTTCTGGTGGCTTTGCTGGCTGAGCCGGAAAAAGAGTTGCCTCCATCTCCCACACAGCCAGCTGCTCCACCAAACCCAGAAAGGCTGCAAGATGACAGGAGCACCCCATTCCCACCAATAGCCACTGGCTGTTGAAGAGAGGAGAGAGGGGTGTTAAAAATGGTCCACACTGGGTGTGAAATATATTTGGTATGGCACTCATTGTGGGAATGCCATGGGACCTTAGGGGCCAGAAGAATGAGCTTTGAACTACATACAGTATATAGGCTGCACTTTCCCCATACCTGTTTTCTGCCGTAACACTGGACAGTTACATTTCCCATCCACAGTCAGTTATCCTCTAGCAGTACGTCTATAATTTGTTTCCATGACAAACAGCATTCAAGGCAGCCAAAACTAAAATAGAAATTATAGTTAAATCATAAAAAACAAATCAGTTGACAATACATCAGTTTTAAAAAAGTCATACATGGCACCAACCAGAGGAAATCTACTTCAGCCAAGAAGTCATCTAGACAGTCAGCTTAACAGATGATATCATATATTCTCTTTTATTTTAATTACCACAGTGTAAAGGCATAGTCAGTTTCCCTGATGCTTAAAAGACAACATGTCTGCTTGAAGAAGCTTATACCAACTTTGTACAAATTCTTATTCATGAACAGTGCCAAGAGCAGAAAAGAAGAATGGTGTTGGCAAAGACATCAAAGCTGGAAACCTGCATTGCCTTTGGGCTCATGTAATGGGCATGGTGCTTAAAATCAAGCGTTGTCATTGGATATGCTTCTCACATTACTAATTATTGTTCCAAAGAAAGTGGAGTGCTCAACAGAGACAAGGCTCAAAAGGTAACCTGAGGTTGGCCAGTTAGAAATATATATACAGTATAATAACATCTTTTAGAAAGTCTTCTTTTCACAGACCTGAAAGAAATAATAATAATCAATTGATGGCATATTACAATTATGAATTATGAACAGAATTTCTCTTCTTGGCTAGATATACAACTGAGCACTAAAGTTGGAATCATCCAAGCTATGGTATTCCCCATCACTATGTATGGATGTGAGAGCTGGACAGTGAAAAAAGTAGATAAAAATAAAATCAACTCATTTGTAATGTGGTGCTGAAGAAGAGTGCTGAGGACACTGTGAACAGCCAAAAACACACACCTGTGTCCTTGAACAGATCGAGCCTGAAATACTCCTAGAAGCAAATATAATCAAATTGAGGCTGTTGTACTTTGGCCACCTCATAAGAAGACATGAATCATTAGAAAACACAACAATGCTGAAAAATGTTACAGGTAGTAGAAAGAGAGGAAGACTTCATGCCAGATACAGTAGATAGATTCAATTAGAGATGTCACAGGCATGAGTCTGCCAAACCTAAGAAGAGCAGGAGAAGACAGTGAGTCTTGGTGATGTGATGTCTTCTCCACAGGGGTTGCCATGAGACAATGTCAACTTGAGGATAGTTAACAACAACAGAATAAAATGATCATCAGTAATGTATGTGTGTATGTATTAGTAAATACATGCAAATTAAACTGATATGTGTTTCAGTTCTTAGCACTTGTGTTAATCTTTCAGTAAATGTTTCTTCTGTTCTTTATGAAGAAATGTGTGTTTGTGTGTATGTGTTTCACGTCACCTGTCAACTCACAGTGACTCAATGAATTTCATAACGCTTTCCTTAGGCAAAGAGTACTCAGAGGTGGTCTTGCTAGTTCCTTCCTCTGAAATATAGCCCACAGCACCTGGTATTTGTTAGCAGTTTCCCATCCAAGTATTAACCAGAATTGACTCTGCTTAGCTTGTGAGAACACAAAAATAGTTAAATTGTGCTGTATTAGATACGTAGTCCAGCTTAGAGCACACCCAGTGTGAAATTTACTGTTTTAAAACAAGAGGAGTACACTTCACAGTTCAGAGGGCTGCACCACTTGACTGTTTGCTCCTTTAGTACATTACAGGACATCATAGATGCCAGTTTAGGTGAGAGTACACATGACCCAGGGTAGTTTCACAGGGCATGGGGATGTTTGATTGAACAATGGAGATTTCACAATGGAGAACCACTTGAAATAACATGCAACAGCTGCACAGATAGTCTTAAGGGGAAGGGCAAAAATTAGAGGGTGTGCCAGGGCCTTTGGGTGGTTAATGAGGATCCCAAGGGTTGCACTAGAGTCTAGTGACTAGACTCTTCAAAGGCTACATCTGATCTGCAATTCCCCCTTACTTCAGTTGCTGCAGACTGAGTTTAAAATGCAAAAATAATTTGCACCAAAGTAACTCAGTGGGTGACAGAGGTAAGGAGAGCAGAGGGTGAAATCTTGCCTTTCCCACTGGGCTCAGGTAAAAGCAAACAGTTATAGGTCTTCCTAGCTTATGTGTTCTTCCTCATTAATAACTTTTGCCATCATGACTGTACTCTGATGTTGCCTGGCCACAGGTATCCCACTTTTCATTTGTGAAATGTTGAAGAGTATGCAAGTCCCATTTCTTTTAAGGGGTCTGATGTAAACATGGCTAAGTATGGATCAAACCCATTATGATGACATTGTTTTTCTCATAAGACTGGGCTAAAGGTATGCTTTCCCTTGCAGAAGAGCTCTTCTACAATTTGTACTAGAGGACTGCACAAGAAATTTTAAATTAAATACAAAGTTATTTTCTCCTTGTGCAAATGTTTCTATAGCAGTCCTGTAAGCTTTCATAGCTTTCAGGGTCATCTGAGGAAGTAGACTGAAATCTACAAAAGCTCATGCTACCAGCTTTTTTCTTTCTGTTAGTCTCAAAGGTGCTACAAGCTCTCTTTGCACTCTGATTCTCCAGACTAATATGGCCATGTCTTTGAATTATGTGTTTTGTTAATTAACTTGTATGTTCTACACTCAGACCTTTAGACCAGAATTCTGTTGGCATGATACTCTAGTGGTTGCACTTTTTCCAGAAGTGTGAAGGAAATCAGACAAACTAGGCAGCTCCAAACTGTGTATTTCTCCAGTGCCTGTCTGCTCTCCTTCCTTCCTTCCTTCCTTCTCTCCTTCCTTCCCTCCTTCACAGGTACTACACCTATGGTCTCCCCCTTCCCACAATGCTGGCAGAGGTAGGCCACCATAATGCACCCACAAGAAACAGTGGTGTTAAACATTACTTTTGTGCCTACATAACTGTCATCTTTCGGCCTCTGAGGGAGAGAATAGGCTGGCTCAGCTCCATCAGGGGCCAGCCTGAAGATAGAGAGCCCTCCCTCCGGTCCATCTGCCTTGACCCAGGCCTCAGAGGGAGAGAAGAACTACTGGACCTGATCCCCCCCCCCTCACCATTTCCTTCTCCTTTTGTGTTGTGTCTTTTAGATTGTAAGCCTGAGGGCAGGGAACCATCTGTTATCCCCTCTGTTGTAAACCGCTCGGATTCCCAGTGATTGGGCAGTGTATAAATAAATCCTATTATTATTATTACATCTCAAAATTCCCAGCCAGCCTGCTCAGTGCCAATATTGGATGAGTGATAGTGGAGACTTTAGTCCAAAATCTAATTTTCCAAGTTCTGAAAAGATGCAATATCACATTTGACTGATACTAGCAACCTGCATGATCTTGTTCTAAATCAAAGCAGTAGCTCCTTCTGCATGCTCACTGATGATGTCTCCTGTAGGGCTTCCAGATTTCCTGCACAGCAGTAAAGGGTCCATGAGGCAGTCCAAATAGGAAGAGAAGGGCCTCTCACAAGGTCTCAGGGCTTCTGTGAGATTTTCAATCTCATGGAAACCCCCAAAACCCATGCCAGTCTTGTGATGGCAGGCCAGCCATTGTGAGATGAGAATTTAACTCTGCTGCTTGGTGTCAGCCCAGAGAGGAGGAACAGTGATGCTATGCCAGCTGCAATTCTATTTGGTATGTAAGGCCCAATTGCTACATACATGCCAGATGATCTGGTGGGAATGTAGCTGGTGTTAATGAAGATATGACATTTCGGGGTGTCCCTTTATGACTCTAACATGGAACCTGACTTTATAACCTCAAATATGGGATGTCCCATACAAAACAGGGCTCTTGGAAATCCCACGTATGGCTTATAAAACATCCTGGGGCATGTTCCACCCTGAACAATGAATTCCTGTGGAGGCCTCTTCATCATAGTATGTGCAGAAGGAGATCAGTAGTTGTGGAAAAGCTGTTTGTCATGGAATCTTGCCCACCTTCTTTCATTAATTCAGTCTGAGAATCTCTGGTAAGCTTCTAAAGAGCCACAAACTTTCCTGAACAGAATTTGAAAAGGAAAGTTCATTTTTATTTGACTACAACTCTCAGAAATCCCCAGCCATATTTCAACGACTGAGTCTCTATAAGCTTATACTGTAGTAAGCTGGCATATTCTGGGAATTGTAGGCCCAGTACATACGGGCCCTTTGCGATGCCCTCGAAACATGCTAGGGTTGCCTGGGCACTGCCATTGTTACGTAAGCACTGCGTGGCATCTGCATGGTGCCGCACAGCGCTTATATAACCAGTGCACCAGTGGTGCACTTGTTACGCCACCACTGCGGCTTTAAAAGAACCCGCTTTTTGCGGTTTGGCGGCTGCAGCTTCCCTCTGGCGGAAAAACAGGCACCGGGAGTCCACTCTTTTTGGGTGGTCTGTCCCACGCCATAGTCTAATAAAAAGGAATTCTTTCAAGTCTTCAGAACTAGCCTGTCAAAAGTAAATGACAAAACTACAGTACAGCATCTAAATGCAGCCTCCGTTATCCATCCAAAAGGGGATTCTGTACAGCTGTCATTTCAATGAGAGATGCAAGCAGAAGAGCCAGCTGTAATCATCACTTCATATCTTAAAGAATGCTTTCTGGTAGATTTAAAGCCAGTAAAAGGCTCTCCTGGATGGATAGGAGTATGGAAAGATAAAGAATAGTGCCAATTGAACTTTGCTTAAATTTGCACCTTGCCATATTACAGCTGATGAGGCTATTAAGGCAGGTAAAACAAACACATTAAGCAGAAATGGCCCTTATCGTCATTCCCACTACTTATTATGAAACGGTAATGTCCTAAACCAGTCCCTTAGGATACATTAGTGTAGCATGTTTTTATTTTGGAAAAAATGAACATCCACTATAATGAATTCCAGAGAGATCATGGCATCTGGGATAAAATGAATTGCACCACTAGATATAAACTGGATACAGTATAAAAGTGGGGCTCATGTCCAGGGCTTTTCTGGAGCCTCTAAACCAGTGGTTCCCAAACTTTGGTTCTCCAGGGTGAGAGGATATGCAAAAGAGGATTAGTGTCTGCTTCAACTGCCAGAAGCCCCAGCCAACTTGCCTTCCACCCTAAGGCCCTGCCACCAACAACAGAACAATAGACAGATTAACATGGGAATCATTCCTCCTTACTCAGGGTCACACAGTGTGTGTGTGTGTGTGTGTGTGTGTGTGTGTGTGTGTATACACATACATATACATACATACATACACACACACCCACTCTCTTCCAGGTCAGCACTCTCTGAAGATGTCAGCCACAGATGCTGGTGAAACGTCAGGAATAAACTCTTCTAGAACATGGCCACATAGCCCGAAAAACCCACAAAAAACTATGGATGCCGGTCATGAAAGCCTTCAACTTCACAGTATAGAAAGTGAGGTTTATCAGAAGCTTCCATGGACTGGGATTCCCTTCTAGTGTAAGTTTTCATGGACTCTAGTTCACTTCATCAGTTTGTTGACCTATGACTATAACAATGTTGGGGAGCTGATCCATTCAGGTGACCCCTTCCAAACATTTTCTGGAATTACTAAAATAAAACAAAGCTATATGTAAGGCTGGCATCCGGTTCATGAATTATGATGGCCTAAGTCTGACCTGTGTCATCACAAATCATTTTTATAGTCATTGCATGGTCATAAAAGACGTATCATTCAACAACCAAAATTCTCCTTCAACATACCTTTTAAGCAGTGCAGCCCTCCTCCTCTCACAACGCAACCATTGCCAGAGACCAGACAGGATAAGTGAAGATGTGTCCAGCTCTTCCGTAACTGGATTCACTGCAAGAGGTATCTGACTGCAGGGAGGGATGAGAAAGACCCCTGTCTGAGGGTGCATCTACACTGCAGAAATAACATAGTTAGACACCACTTTAATTGTCAAGGCTCCATCCTTCAGAATCCTTGGATTTGTAGTTTTGTGGCAGAGAAAGCTAAAGACCTTGTAAAAGTACAAATCCCAGGATTCCATAGGATGGAGCTATAGCACTTAAAGTGGTGTCAAACTGCATTATTTCTACAATGTAGATGTACCCTGTGGGCCCTTTCACACTATACCATTGTAATGCTATATTCCACTTTAATTGGTATGATAGTATCCTATGGGGAAACGAGAAGTCCTCTCTAAACAGTCTCTCCTGAAACTGCAAATCCAAGAATTCTATAGGATTTTCCTTGGCAAATCCTTAAATTTTTCCTTAAAGTGAAATCATAGTACTGTAACTGTGAAATGTAAAAAGGCCCTGAAATATTGAAAGATCTCTGGCATTCAGTGTTTGAGACCATGCTGAGCTAGATGAACCAGAAGTCTGAATCTCTATGAGACTAGGATGGTGTCAGTTTTAATTCTATGGGAAGACTACTATAATTTCCAGTGCTAAACTAATTAAACAAATGACTTGTGTAATTGTATGAACTATAGCCAATTAACTGAATAAAGAAAAGCCCTGAATGGAGAGAAAGAATACTTCTGCTTAGAAGATAGCACAGCAGATGCAGCAGCAAAAATCAGATAATGACCTTTAAAAAGGAATTGGCTACAAGGTACCTCAGAGTAGTTAGTTATTGACAGAGCTTGAAATGTTCAGTTTGAAACTTAATTTGATAATGTTAATTATTAGATATTGAGGAGATAATTCCTTATCACAGCACAAATGACTGAATTAATTTTTATTGATTATTTATTAATTGTTATTGATTATTTAAAAAAAACTATTGGTTTCCAGGACACGTCATGGGATATATACTGAATGGCATAGATGTTGTCACTGTTGACTGTATATATCTTTGTTACTGAAACATAATATACAATTACAAGAAACTAGTTAATTGCAAAAGTTATTAGCAAGCTGTTAGTTTCAGGCTGTACATGATAAAACTCTCTAAGTAGATGCTTATATTACTGTGTGTAAAAAAATTGAGAAGGTCTTTTCCAAGAGAGTTCTTATTGTGTGCCTTCAAGTTGATTCTGACTTATGGTGACCCTAAGGTTCATGGGGTTTTCTTGGCAAGCTTTCCTTTGCAGTCCTCTGAGGTTGAGAGAGTGTGACAGAGGGGAAATCACCTTGAACAAAGCTTGTCAAGAAAGCCTAAGGTCACTCCATGGGTTTCCATGACTGAGTGGAGATTCGAACCCTGGTCTCCTAGAGTCTTAGTCCAATGCTGAAACCACTATACCACACTCTGATCACCCAGAATTTGTGAAAGATATTGTATTTAGCTATTGCTTGATTAGAGGCACAATTTAATCACCAACATTTTAATTGATAAAGGGGATTGATCCATCAATTAAATATTGCAGCACTAGTTATTCTCTGAACATGGTGGCTACAAATTCTTGCAAGCTGCTTACCCAAAAGAAGGAGTGTACCTGTGATTTGCCAGCCAAGATATGAAACTCTTAAGGGTAAGAGCTGATTTCTCAGTGTGAGGTGGAGTTATCCCACATTTGATAGCATTTGACATGTAACATGCCTCTCAGTACAGTTGAAGGCATGTCACACTGTGTTTTGATTGAGGGATGCCAAGTTTTTGGTGGTATGTTGCAGCCAACAAGCCAGGTTCTCATAAGCCTTTCATTTCACTGTGCAGCATGCCACAATATGGAAAACATGATAGGTACGGATGGAAACCCCTCAAGAGCCAGATCTGTCTTGGAAGTGCTGCCAAAGCTATAAGAGCAAAACACAGAGGCAAAGATTGCTGTCCTTTTCAAAATCAGGGAGAAGTATCTGCCTACCTGCCATTTCCATACAGTCACACAGTTGTGGAAAGGATCCCCTGTGGTCACCTAGTACAATTTCTTGCCAATGCAAGAACAGGGGGTTGGTTGCTTTTGCTTGAAAATTAGTACATAAGAAAAATGACACAATCTCACAGATATAGCAGCAGATCACCGTTATGGTACATAGTAGTTTACTTGTGTAATCCCTTCTCACTGGCATTATACAATCACTTTCCTTCAATGTTGCATAGAATTATGCAGCTGGAACTATGATGATGAGCATGTGAATGCAATATCTGAGGAGACAAAGCAAAGTTGTTTTTCACCCTGAGATATTTTAGGTTTAAAAAATGTCATTGTAAGAGAGAACATCCATCTATCTCTTGTGTACTCAGGCAATTGGTTAATACATCTGGAGTTTATACAACACAAATCTTTCATCTATTTAAGGCACAGCTTCCAAATATGATACACTGAAACTCACTAATCTCTGTAAGTAGGTGATTTGTCATAGGTATTCATATGCGTGACATGTGTGTTGAAATCCAAATCTCAATTCAAGAATGAAAATCTGAGATGAGCTATCTACATTTATATATGCTGGCAAGGCTGGCTCAGAATAATCCAAGAATGACAATCTGACTTAAGCTGTTTGCTTTTATAAACCCTGGACATGTCTGCTTTGAAATTCCAGAAGACTGGCATCTCCTCTCTAGCAAGGTACAGCTTTTTTGTCACATGTTGACCTTGAAAGCTATGTTCATTTAGATGGGAATCTTGGATGATCTGGAACATTCACCACCTTGCAAAATAAAACAGTGAGCTGAGGTCAGAGAAGAAGGTAATGAGGTCAATTGATGTGAGTTTAATGAAGAAATAAATTACTGCCTATGAGTTGGACTCTAGCTGGGGAATTCTAGAAGTTGTGGTTCAAACTATTCCAAGCTCTGTCAAACATTTATTGATAAAATTAACAAACAAAAAACCCTACTGATTATCAGTAAAAGAAAATTTGTGTTTATACCAATTCTTGCTCCAGGGGGAAAACGCATTCTGTAGATTTTAGGAGGTAAGCTTGTTTCTTTCATGAATTGATTTATGCAGAATGAGTGACCAGAAAAATCAGTAAAGAAGCTGGTATTAATATGGCAAAAGCAGTCCAGGGTGGTAATTTTCTTTTTTCCTACCAAGTTCACAACTCTAGTTCTTGGTTGTAATAACTGTCCGTATGAAAAGACATGATGTTCAACAAATCTGCAACATATCCATGAGCACTGAGTGTCCATCCTTGAACTTGCTGAAGGGTCTCTGCAATGAGTTCATAGTCTGTGGTAGACATTAAGGTAGACACTGTACACAAGTGGTCCCCAGGCTGTGCTCTTTAAGGGATTTTGGACTTCACCTCCCAGAATCCCAGACCATTGGCCAACATGGCTAAAGTTTAGCTTGACTGAGGTGTTGATCAGGTGAGTGGTGGCAGTGATTCTTAAAGTACCCTCACTAAAAAAAATGAAAATATATTACCAAAAAGAAGCAATGTATAGATGCATGTATCTAAACTTAGAAGTAATTACTATAATTCAAACAGAAATAAAATTCATCTCTTCATAGTGATTGTAATCAGGCGATCCATGTGCCTACTCAGTCTGTTATCTGTGCATTTATGGCCTCTTCTGCTCTCTTCCTATAACTTTAAAACTGACTTTTGTCTGGTCAGTCCTTCAAGTGAATAATTTGTGAAGTCATTTAGCCATGCTAGCTTATTTTCTGCTATTACAGAGATTAGGGCACAAAATAATGGATTTAAATTATAAGCAAAGAGATTCCACCTAAACATTAGGGGAACTTCCTAATGACAAGAGCTGTTTGACATTGAAGACTATTCCAGAAGGTAGTAGGTCTCTTTCATTGTAGGTTTTTAAACAGAGATAGAGAGTGCTTTAGCTGTGAATTTTTTCACATCCAGAAGTTGGACATTTGGATTTCCTTTCAAGCCAGTAATTCTGCAATCATGGCATCAGCTGTACATGCATTAGTTCTTCTTCCCAGTGGAACAACTAATGTGAAGAGTGGGGTTTTTTCCCTTACAGTTTTATCTTCTAACTAACCTATGTTCTTTATCGAACAGTTGCCTCACATTTGCACATCCACACAGAAATATGTAAAACATTGCACTCTTCTTTTACACTTGTTCCTAACACCCCACATGAAGTACACAGGCTGCTCATTAAATCCCTTAGGTACCCATGACCTTTGGATAAATAATATCTTAGGAGCACATAACCTTCACCTCCATCAAAGGTTCCCTTGTCCTATTGGAGACACTCAATGACCTTTCCAAGAACATTCCATTTTGAAACAACCAGTCCTCTCCCAAGAACTACTTGCCATCATCTCCTTCCACATGGTGTATGGCTCTTGCTTGCTCTCAGATTTGTCCTCTAAGCATTTCAACTTCTCTTCCAACAGAGATGTTATGCCCTCAGCTTCTTAGAAATGGCAATAGCAACTTCTTAGAACATGGCTATATGAATGTCAACAGTAAATTCACCAAGGAATTCTATGAGGCTTGCTACTAGGTAAATGTGTGTCAGATTACAGTTCTGTTTGAAGTGAAAGTTACAATTTGTCTGATATAGGTTGGCCATACATTGCCAAAAAAGAGCAGTCATAACCCCTGCGGTCGGTCGGTCAGTCGGTCTATCATCTATCTATCCATCTAGCCATTGATCTCAGCATATTTATAAATGATATCAATAAAAACACAATGTGTCTCAACAACAAGCATGCTAGATTAGCCTTATGTTCCCCTTTTGATATATTTTAGCCTGGTAGATCAGGGGAATGCTGTGGTATGGTGTATCTTGATTATAGCAAGTTTTCAACAAGAGCAAGTGGTTTCATAACTCCACATCTATAATTGTTTTGTTTTTTATGAAACTGTAGATGCAAGGCCAACACTGCACAGGTAAACGTCCCACAATTGGGGTGCTAACACAGAAAAGGCCTTTTCTGTTCAATACCAAACACCAACTCTTCAAAGACTTCCATTTAGAAAATGAACTCTGAAGGTTTTAACTGATTGGTGGGTTCATACAAAGGTTAGGTCATCTATTTGATATCTGGGTCCCAAGCTATGAAACACTTTAACATGACTTGCATGTGTTAAATCCTTATAGATATGTTGCTCTTTCTCTGTTTGTTTGTTAGAAGTTTCTCTCTTGAGCGTGCCAATTGAAAGATTGGAGAGAAAAAAACATAGAAAGAAAAGCATGTACAAAATAGGAAAGATGATATAGGAACTCTAAGAGGAAAAAGGTGAAAAAGCAAATATGTTATCTGCATACAAGGCTTGCCTGATGTATTATTTTTACCAGTAACAAGATACAAAATCCAGCATTTTGGATTCCATTTAGCTAATTTCAGTCAATAATCTGTTTGCTGTTTTCTGCATCAGTTTAACTTTCTGAGTAGTTACTAGAGGCAGCCTCACATATCACACATTGCCTTAATCTATTTGGGATGTTACCTGCAGTGGTGTGATGGAAGGAGGGCTCACAGTGCTGAAACAGTGACACGTTTTGATTGACAAGGGATAATGATATAATGTGCCGCTCTCTCAGATTTTCTTGTTGCTTCTGAGCTTAGCAGCAGTTTTCAAAGTTATTGTTGTGTGCCCTCAAGTTATTTCTGACTTATGGCTACCCTAAGGCAAACCTATCACAGGATTTTCTTGCCAAGTAGATAGTGTCTTTGTTTGAGGCTGAGAGAGCGCGACTTGCCCATGTGGGGTTTCATGGCTGAGTGGAGATTCAAATCCTGGTCTCAAGAGTTGTAGTCCAACGCTGAAATCACTACAGCACACCTGACAGATTTTTTTAAATATCAAGAATAAACAGTAGTGAGCTCTCTCTTCTGTTTGCAATGAAACTTATTTGGGTTGGCTTGATCCAGGGTGACATGAAGTCCTCATATTCCAGGATCCCACATTTCAGCCTTCTCTCCAGGAGGAATTTCAAAATGTCCTCCATTTCGAGCATGACTAAGAACCATGAATTTCTAACTATAGGAGAGCTTTTATTTAGTAACGTCAGACACTTTTCTTAAATGTCCTACATTTTGTGATGCCTTGTCCTCCTTTGTGGTCACCCTGGCTTGATCCTGATGGGAAATTGGGGCTCATTAGCTTTACATGAGAGTTTTCATATCCTGGGAGGAAGTGAAAACTTGAAAGAATGGGTTTCAGAAAAAGCTTTTAGACCTGGACAAAGAAAGTCTGGGGGGTGGGGAATACTGAGCTGAAGTCCTTATGCTGTTTGGGGACTGGCTGTACTTCTTTGTCATACAACCTCAGGTCTCTCCAGCTGAGGTCTAACTGAGATCCAATGTTGTAATCACTGTAGTTTGTAAGCTCACATAGAACATAAACACACACATACAGATATGGGTCAACACTGCAGCCTGTGTTTTTGTGCCCTCCTAGACAGCACGGACTTCAAAATTTACACGCCACCACTGGAACATGTTGCACTGGAACACAATACTGCATACTGTGGACCAGGCAATTTCTGTCCACGGGAAGGTTGCATTTGGCATATAAATCTCAGTTGGTAAAAGGTGGTTCATGCCACAGATATCACCTAGGCTTCTAAAATTAGGGCTGGGTTTTATACACATGTCTATGTGTAGATAGTGTAAGGGATTAAATTGCCCCTGAAAAACAATCTGGTGGGGCAGATAACCAGAAGTTAAGTCTTCACCCATTCTCTTCCCCCCCCCAACCAGGATTGTACATTACAAAAGCGTGCCTATGTGCACACATGGAATACGTAGGTGTCATGACTATGCAGTATACATTCATTATCATTGGCACCAGATCCGGAAGCACATTTAGTCTGAAGGCCATCACATTACATCCATGCTCCTGATGCTTTATTGTTCACCCTCTGAATTAGTTCTTGCCCAATAGGCCATCTTTTTACAAGCTAACATTTTATGGACTTTCGCTTTGCCCTCTATTTCCCAAAACAGTGACTTAGAGAGATCCATAGATTTTTTTATCTGTACAACAGTACTTTAAGACCCCAAGCATGGAAAGTATTCTCTCTGAACTTACACCCATGTACCTTTTCCTACAGCTGCATGGACTCAGTGTTTCAATTATAGAACTTACCCACATTGTTGGGCAATAAGTCAACAACTTGCATGCCTCAATGCTTGGGCAAGCAGCATTTGTTTAACCATAAATTCAGAGGTTCTGTAGCCACCCACACACCTTTCTTGTCTGAGAAAAGAGATTATGATGCCCTCTTTTTATGATGTTGATCTTTTTAAATGGAGAAGTGCAATTCCTCACAAATAGCTTGTGTCCCAAGAAAGAACTGGGAGAAAAAGATAGCAGCATATAATAATTTGAAAAATATATCACTTTGACTTTCTCATTTGTTCTGCAGAAAGAGTATGCTCAGTGGAGAACATCTCTTTTCTCAGAGGACAGAACTGGAAAACATATTAGGAAGGGTCCATGGAGCCTTTAGTTCTTAACCTGAAAATACTATTCTTGTAAAGAACATCATTGGAATTATAATCTACTCCTGTAATTACAACTGATTAGAAGTTTTTTCACACACACACACATCTGTTGTTGTTGTGTACCTTCAAGTTGTTTCCAACATGTTGACCCTAAGGCAACCCTATCACAGGGTTTTCTTGACAAGTTTCTTCAGAGGGGGTTTGCCATTGGCATCCTCTGAGGTTGAGAGTGTGAATTGTCCAAATTCACCCAGTGGGTTTCCATGGACATAATGGGATTTGAACCCTGCTCTCCAGAGCCATAGTCCAATGCACACATTAATACACATACATACATTCAAATACCTACAGCTGAGTTTGGCATATTCCTATTAATATTTCTTTGTTGTACAGGTAGTTTTCTTACTGGAACTGAAATTTCTTTGTCTTATTATACATTCTGATAGTTCCATGAATATAAGAAGCTGTAGTGAGTATTGTGTGTGGTGTAGTGGTTTGAGTGTTGAACTATGACTCTGGAGGCCAGGGTTTGAATCCTGACTCAGCAATAGAAACCCATTTGGTGACCCTGGGTGTGTCACAGCCTCAGAAGATGGCAATGGCATGCCTCCTCTGAAGAAACTTGCCAAACAAACAAACAAAAACAAGGAAGAGACACTGGTTTCAAAAAGTAAGGGCTAAATGCCACATAGATCTTGATATAAATTAACTGTTACAAGTTCCCCATCCTTTTTTTTAAAAAAAAAATAGTCAACTTTCCTTCTGAATGTATCCATTAAGGAGTGCTCTACAGTTTGCATGGAAAGACATGTTTCTCACTACAAAGAATACAACAGTGACATGGCTGGCATTCTCATATAAGACATATATTTGAACAAGCATTTTTCTCATGAGTACATGATGATTAAACACAGACACGAGATATCCATATTTGGTATTTCGTGCTGAATGTGTTAAACTGCATGTAACTGACATACATTTGATGAACTTGATAGCTATGTTAATCATGACTGGCAGGATGTATCAAAGGCATGCACTACCATAGCCAGACCAGACATCCAGGAATGGACACAGTTGACACACTTGCCTTACGACAATCTTCCATTGTTAATCTCTTCAAATGGCAAGAACATTATTTGGCTAACACAAATTTTGGTCACATCTTGAACACATAATACATACAGAAGCATATGTTGTGGCCTGGGGAGCTGTTGAAGTGGTCCTGATAAGCAAATACTCTCTAAAAATATATACAGGTGTACAGAAGATTAAAAAACAGAAACTCATATTTACCTTGTAGAGAGATCTTGTAGCACCTTTGAGACAAAGAAAGAAGTTGACAGCATGAGCTTTCATAGATATGATGATTAAATGCACACACAAAATATTCATATTTCATCTACTTCCCGAGATGCATTTGATGGAGTGGAGTATTTTATCTTACCATCTTTCTGTCTCTCCTTCAAAAAGAGCATAGTGTTTAGTCACTATCATAATCCTAAATACAGCTTCCTTGTAAATCTCCTGAACATTACAAACACAGTGAAAAAGATGGGGCATGGAACATACCAGGAGAGAGTGGGGGAGGTTCTTTCAAACACCAATAATTTCTCGTCAGATTTCCAGTTTTGCCTGAGTTCATATTAGCACCTTCTATAGCACTTAAAAAAGGGGGGCTGTTTAAAAAGTAAATTCCCCATATTTGCACATATTGTCCACAGGACATCTAGCAGGCCTGCGCATCTCCAATTGTATAGTCAGCCCTCTTTCTCCATGTATTTTGCATCCATGGATTCACCATCCATTGTTTGGGAGTTTATTTATGATAATCAATGTAGAGTTAGTGAATATGGAGCAGTTACTATCTTTATATTATAACTTTAGGTTACAATACAGAATGCCAGCCAATATACATAAGTGTACTAATAAAACAAGAGCCATTGTCGTGTAGTGGTTTGACCATTGGACTATGAGTCTGTATCCCAAAGTTCAAATCCAAGCTCATCCATCGAAACCAGCTGAGCAATTCTGTGCACATCATACTTTCTCAGCCTCAGAGGATGGCAATGGCAAACCCTCTCTGAAGAAACTTACCAAGAAAAATCCATGATAGGATCACTTTAGGGTCACCATAAGTCAGAAATGTCTTGAAGCCACACAACAGCAGCAAACACTAATAAAGACATTTTAAAAACTGTATTTACATATTTATTAATTGTCTGAATGATTCCCTTAATGTATATTCGAGAAAACAGAGCCTGAGAAAAAAATTCATCTAGATTTCATTTCTCCCCAAGAGGCAGCAGAGGGCAGCACTTGCTACTGAATTGTGGCAAGCAGCCACATCTACTGTTTTAGTGGTTAACTGTTTTAAGGGCATCCTTAGAGAGAGGACTACCCACTGATTGTCATTGCTAATGGCCTTAAAGTCAACTTTGGCTTATGGCAACCCTAGAAATGAGAGTCCTCCAAGTCACCCTGCTATCAATAGTCCTACTCAGGTCATCCAAACGCAGGGCCATGGCTTCCCTGATTGAGTCTATCCACTTGTAATGTAAACTTCCTCTTTTCCTGCTGCCTTCTACCTTACCAAGCATTATTGTATTTTCTAGTGAGTCAAATCAGAGTGTGGTGGAGTCAATGCTCGGTATTGAAAACTAATGCAACAGTAGCACTATAGCACCTGACATTTTCACACAATCATGCAATAATTGTGACATAAATACCAAATAATATTGTGATCACATTCCACACACATCCATGAATAAATCATTCATGCTGAGATTATGCCTTTTACTCCTGGTTTATTTCCTCATCTAAAAATCTCCAAAATGTAGTACAGTAGAGTCTTCTCCTTTAGAGGTTTGTAAACAGATGGGTGGTCATCTGTGGGAGTCCTTTGATTGCGTATTCATGCATGGCAAGGAGCTGGGCTGGACATCCCTTGTGGTCTCTTCCAACTCTATGATTCTATGGGGCTCTACAAACTGCCCCTAAGGGGTGGCCTTTCCTGGCTATATTGGGACCGCCGCAACCTTATGCCATGGCCCTGATCCAGCTTTTAGAGGGAGCAAAAAGGAGCTGCAAAAAGTGGCTCCTTTTTGTGCTCTCCAAAGGGTTTCTTAGCCATGGCAGCGCAGCTGTATGGTGCTGCGTCATCTGGACACACCACTGGAGGTGCGCCATGATGCCGCTCATCAAAATGGAGCAGCACACAGCATCATGGCGGAGTCAGGGCATGCATCATCAGGACACTGCACCCTGACTCTGCCCATAGGCCTATAGGGCCTTTGTCTTAAAAATGAAACAAAATGACCCACTGATAGCCCTTCATATAGACAAGGATCCTGTGATGGTAGGGCAGGGGAATATAATACATTGCTTTAATGCAGTGTGTTGTGTTTTCATTGTTTTGTTTAAAAACACTACTTTTAGCTAGTCAAAATTATTCACAATCTCCCTGCCAATGTTAAGCACCTATGTTATAAATGATTCCTGGGGCTCTCCATATAAAAAAAACTGTTCACTGCAAAGTAAGACACACAGCCACCACATCTATCCCTGATCTGGAGATTCAGCATGGACACATCTCCCCTTGTTTGCTGATCATTCATCCTTTCTTGGGGAAAAGGAGCAAGGAGAAGATCCACAAAATTGGTGGCAGCTGAGGGCTCCTAGATCAAGGAAGAGGTGAATCTATTCCAGGTTTTTGTCTGAACTTGTCCAACATGCTCCTTGAAAAAATTTATTTTTTTTAAAAAAAAATATTCTTCAAGATTATTATTCATTCTGATAATATATCAATACTCTCAATATCCTTATACAGTGAGGTCTCATTATCTATGGGGTTGCCATCTGCAGATTTGAACTTCCACAGATGACAAACCTAGATGTTCGCAATGGAGGTGCATGCACATAACCATGCTGCCATAGAAGCCAACATGACTTGAGGTCCCACATTTTTTGTTATCCACCGGGGGTGGGGAGTGGAATGGATCCCCTTAAGATAAGAAAGGACAACTGTAATAATAAAAATTCAGAATAAATATTTACTTTGTTTCCTATGACATTATTGCCTCTTAAAATTATTCAGTTTAACCTAGAAGCTGTTTGTCAAAATCCTATCTAAATTTCCCTGCTTCCTTTCTTGCTTTTGTTGGCTGTTTAAATCTTTTTTTTTTAAAAAAAAATAAATACTATATAGGAGCCTTCATTAGTTTCATATCTTAATCCAAAAGAAATCCTTGTGTATTCTACCTTTAATCTCCACAAATCTTCAATTCCAACCCAGTAGAATTTTTAGTGACTTCTTGTCTTATTTCCATCAACTGAGCTTTTTCTATCATATAGTCATTATCTCTGGTATGGAACCTTTTCCTTTATGTATAATAATAGTATTCTGTTCCTATAGCCATTTAAAATATATTATCAAGACCTGTCCACATGACTTTTCAATACCTTAATACCGGATGCTAGTCCTCCTCAAATTTTGCAAATACCACTTATTAATCAGACAGATATTCCAACACTATGATTCTATGTTTCTAGGTTTGTCCAGTTCTAATATGTTTGTTAATTTTATCAGCCAATCATTTGTTGTCGATAACTCCTTGGCTTTCCATTTCTTGGCAAAAAGTACTGTATATGGGCTGCTGTAATTATCTACAGCAATATTCTCCAATATTGCCTTTCATCATTTTGGCTTAGCATATGTGTGATGTTTAAAAGATATAATTCTGCATACATCAAAAAATTAATTCCTAATATCTGATTGACTATCATAAGTGTTTTGGACTAGAACTCCCTTGTTTTAGGGCAAGTCCACCACATGTGGAAGAAAGAGCCTATATTGGGAAAATGTGGAAAGGATGCCTCACAGGAGAATATGAAAGAGTTGTTTTGCATTTGAACAGATGGACCAGTTGTCCTGTCAGTCACAATTGGTTCATGGCATTAAAGGGGTGTGTGTGTCTAGGATTACCTAAAAGATTGGCAGACAAGGCAGAGAAAGGTCAATTCTCTTCAAGCTAGTTACAACGCCAAGATCTTTTTACTCAGCTGTCGCTGTGCTCACTCACACTGAGCAAATATTTTTCACACCCAGAAAACTGACATCAATTATCTGATACAGTACAAGATACTGTAACATGGCTTGCTGCTGTAGTAAAGCATACAGTAGCATGCTTTTCCAGATTAGATCCCCTTCACATCTGCCTATTAGGATAAGATTTATGTTTCTCTTGGCTCTTATATGCAAACATTTGTTTATTCCACATGTACAACTGATCTGGTTCAAATCTGTTTGATCTTAATGATGTAATTTCTTCATATTACATTGGAGAAGAAGTTCCATTTTTAAAGAAATCAAGAATCTAGGCAGACTTGCTAGATCAGCAGCAGCAGCAGAAACCCCTTCCCTACTTTTATAGGATTAAACATGTGCAAATTTTGCAAAGAATAAGTCTGAAATTGACAGGATCTGATCAGTTCAGGATTCTTCTCATCAAAGTTTCTTGATGCCACAGAAACATGTTTTTTGACCATTTCTGGAATATTAGTAAATACTGTTCTCATACCTAGAGAATAACTCTGAAAAATTTCAGGCCTGGTTAGCCAGGTAATATGGCAACCCAGAGTCATGATACTGGCACTCTGCTTCCTGCTTGCTCCAGGTGGCTCAAGTGTTACCCAAAAAGGTGGGAGGGGACTGGGGGGTGTCTCCACAAACTATGTCAGCATCTTTAAATATGTGGGGTATTGCTTGGCTCAAAGGGTGCTTTGCAAGAGGCTGCGTATTGTCTTGAGGATTGTTTTCACCCATGTGAGAGAACTCCAGATTTGACAAAATAAAGAAAGTTTTCTTTTGAAATTCAACACACACACACAATAACAATTCAAAACAGACACACCATTCAGAGCTAACCAAAATAAAATATGGAAGATGGATAGTGGAGACTGAGGGCTGTAGAGAGGTAATATTTACCAATTCTGTAAGAAAGACTCTCTGTGTACACACAGGAGTATAGTTGAGACTGATATTTATACCTGATATCTACCCTAGGGATACTTAGAATCATAGAATCCTAGAGCTGGAAGAGACCGCACGGGCCGTCCAGTCCAAACCCCTGCCATAGGGTTGCCATAAGTCAGGAGCTCCAAACTGGGACAAATGTAGGGCAAATGTAGGGCAACATTTTCAAATGTAGGACACATTTTTAACAAAATGGAGGACGTGCAAAAAATTGAGGATTTTTTTAAAAATGTTAATATAAATGCATGTTTTTTAGGCATGATCAAAATGGAGGACATTTTGTCATTATTCCTAGACAGATGGCAGAAATGTACTTGCCCTCAGGTTCAACTGTACTTGTCAGAAGTGTGTACTTGGTCAAGGGACTGTGGTTTTTCTTCACTGCGCATGAGTTTATAAAAATCACAGCAAGTTACATTAGCCGTGCCTCAGAGGCTTGTTGATATCAATATCACCATCATCATCATCATCATCACTATAATTGTCCAGGAAAGGCAGACTTGTTAGCATTCAAAGCGCCATAAAAACACAGAAAATGCACTTCTATACATTTAATAATAAAAAATAATGGGGAAAAAATAAAAAACAAGGCAGGGGTGTATATATTTCATAATAAAAATTAATGTAATAAAATAAAACAAGCAATAATAAAAATTAATAAAATAAAACAAGCAATAATAAAAATTAATGAAATAAAATAAAACAAGCAATAATAAAAATTAATGAAATAAAATAAAACAAGCAATAATAAAAATTAAAGAAATAAAATAAAACAAGCAATAATAAAAATTAATAAAATAAAATAAAACAAGCAATAATAAAAATTAAAGAAATAAAAAAATGAAAAGCAATAATAAAAATTAATAAAATAAAATAAAATAAAATAACTATTTTATATTTTTAAAAATAATTTAAAAACCCCAAAAAACCAAGGCAGACCTAATGGCCACTGACTCAGCTCTCCTCCTCCTCCTCCTCCTCCTCCTCCGGCCCAATTCTGCCCTGGCCCCTTCAAGGCACCCTTCCTCCTCCTCCTTCTCCTCCTCCTCTCCTCCGCCCCAATTCTGCCCTGGCCCCTTCAAGGCACCCTTCCTCCGGCTCCTTCCTCCTCCTCCTCCTCCTCCTCTCCTCCCCTCCTCCTCCTTAGGATGGCTGGCGCGCATGCGCGCGCGGAAGGAAGGAAGCAGGGCAGGCGCGCGCATGTGCAGAGGGAAGTAGGGCAGGCGTGCGCGCTGCCACTGGCCCCTGTTGAGGCCTGGGCGGCACGCGCCAAGGAGCCCGTTCTCTTTGGCCAGCTGGCCAATGGCTGGCTGGCCAAAGCTAGGGACGAGCTCCTGTTATGGAGCCCCGTGCGCGCGCGCATGGGTGGGCAAGCCCTGACGCGGTGGCGGCGGCGCTTCTGCTGCCGAGGAGGAGGAGGAAGGCAGAGCCAGAGGAGGAGGTGGGTTGGCGCTGCCCAGCCCACCACTAAGAGGAGGAGGAGGTGGGTTGGCGCCGCAGCCAGCCGCATTAGCGGCAGCGGCTATGGCCGCAGGAGGAGCAGACCCCGAACCGGGAACAAGGCGTGGGGGCCCCCCAAACCGGACTATGACAGTGAGGGGCCCCCCAAAAGCGTGATTGTCACGGGGGCCGCTGGGTTATGGCATCCCTACCCTGCCATACAGGAAATCACAATCAAAGCATCCCCAACAGATGGCCATCCAGCCTCTGTTTGAAGACTTCTAAGGAAGGAGACTCCACTACACTCCGAGGGAGTTTGTTCCACTGTCGAACAGCCCTTACTGTCAGGTTCCTCCTAATGTTGAGGTGGAATCTCTTTTCCTGTAGTTTGCATCCATTGATCCGCGTTCTAGTCTCTGGAGCAGCAGAAAACAAGCTTGCTCCCTCCTCAACATGACATCCCTTCAAATATTTAAACAGGGCTATCATGTCACCTCTTAACCTTCACTTCTCCAGGCTAAACATCCCCAGCTCCCTAAGTCATTCCTCATAGGGCATGGTTTCCAGACCTTTCACCATTTTAGTCACCCTCCTTTGGACATGCTCCAGTTTCTCAATGTCCTTTTTTAATTGTGGTGCCCAAAACTGGACACAGTATTCCAGGTGGGGCCTGACCAAAGCAGAATAGAGTGGCACTTTTATTTACCTTGATCTATACACTATACTTCTATTGGTGATACTGACCAGTGTAACAAAAAACTGATGGTATTCACACAGAACCAACAAAGGGATTCTGGAATAACTGATAGTTTTAATTTTGGATTAACAAAACACTGATTGGATTTAGGACAACTCATGTAGTTGGACAGGGAAATTGGCTGGGGACATGGCAGGGGTAAGACAGGAAAACTGGTCTTACTTGTCCTTGTGCAATGAGACCTCTTTGTCTCTTTGTGAAATAGGGTATGCAGCATGCCTGGAGGAGGAAGGAGTGCTCAACACACCCATTTAACCTTTTTCTTGATACTGTACTACCCTAGGTCATCCACAAGTGTTCTGGGCCACGCTCCTTTCCCATCAGAAATTTCCCTGTGTTGCAAAGGTCATTGTGTGACCTCTTATCACATGCCAGGCTCTAGATATGAAAAATATGAAGAGCCCTATATATGGTGTGGTTATGCAGGGTGTACTAATGCAAGCACATAGATCCATTGGCTCTCCCCTCAGCTTCTTGGTGCACAATCTTGAACAAGAACAAAAAACATGCATACACCTTCAAGCAGAGTCAGAGACAGGCAAACACCTTTCTTTCCTGGCACCAGATGGAAATGGGTACAGATAGATTGTCAGACTTTAAAATTTCCTAACATACACAAATCAAGCCTTTTTCCTCCTGTGTTTGCAAATTGGCCAGCAGAGCATGGCTGGGAGACGGGATGCAGCCGGGATTCGGTTGCCAAGCGGTGTTGGTGGCATAGGCAGCATTTTTCATGCAATAATTCCTGACTGAATCTCATAAGCGACTGTAATCCCATCAAAGGTAAGTCATGCTTTTTTGCCACACAATAATCTCCTTAGCCATCCCGTCCCCAATGTTTATCCCAAAGCATTTTGCTGCCTGATGTGAAGAGCAATGTTCTATACACAGATTGAATAGCATGGACTGGCAGCTGAATCTTACTTTAACACAAGACAATTGCTTTGAGTCCTAATTTTTTGGAGAAAAGTGGGAGGAGGAGGAGGAGGAGGAGGAGAAGAAGAAGAAGAAGAAGAAGAAGAAGAAGAAGAAGAAGAAGAAGAAGAAGAAGAAGAAGAAGAGCCTCTCCCACCATATTTGAGGCAGCAGGACAATTAGGAAATAGATCATGTGGCATCCAGGACAGGGCATGTGACATGCACAGCCCTGTCATAGAAAGGAGGTAAATGGCTTGGAGTCTGCACTTGCCTTCCTAGAATTTTATGTCGTGTGGCAGTTTGCTCATGCTGAAACTTCAGCATATTGTGTTTTATGGATCAGTGCATCTGTCTCCCACTCTGCCTTCATTGATAACACCCCAAATCTATCACCTCATTTGGCTGCAGTACTTTGGCTTACCTCAGTTGTGTTTGGAAGAGTCTACTGAAACTTATTTGAATGTAAAATATCATTTTAAGGTCCTGTATTGCATTGGAACATGTTTTATGGGATGGGGTGGGGGTCCCTGGGACACTCCAGGGGCCATAGAAACTGATGAAATCACACACTCACACACCATCTTTAAGAATACCAGGAGCAGCAGACATAACATCTGATTCTAAAAACAGATGATTGTGTAGAGAGAGGTGTTTCAACCTATTTAAAAGGTGAATTGACAATTCTAGCAGGGGTAATTTATCTTCTTTGGGGGGTGGAATCAGAAGTTGTGAAAACAGCTTTGAGAGACTAGATATGACCCAAGGGCTGCACTTTGCCCTGCCTTGATATACATGTGTGATGACAAATCCAGCATGGGCAATGATGCAAATGAAATGTCCATGTCTATATCTACAGTTGCTCGCGTCATTCAGGGACATCTGCACAAAACTGATTACAAGCCTGTAGTTTACTCATTAGGCATTGTAAATAGTTATAATGTAATACTATGGCCCAATTTTTATGTTGGGCAAGGGTGGAAATCAGGGATTTAAAACAGCAATTATCCCATGTAAAATGTGATATCGCAATTAATATTTTCAGACACATTGCTATTAAACAGGCAACAATCAGGAAATAAACAGTAACAAATTATTTTTGGAATTTCCCCGTGAATGATTTGTTGCTGTTTATTGCCTGTTTACTGCCCGATTATTGCTTGTTTAATAGCAACATCATGTGAAAATCTTAACTGCGATATCACATTTTGCATGGGATAATTACCAATTAGGCAAACCTCCAATTTTGCCTGATTTTCCCCATGGGACAAAGTCCATAGACTGCCAAAATGCAAAAACATTAAAATACACTCATCTGGAAGTTGCCATATGTTCACTTATATGCTCTTAAGAATGGGTAGTTTAAAAAAGGTTAAAACAATGCAAAGAGGTGTGGTGTACTGTTCCATATTTCCACGAGGGGCAATCCTCGTTTTTTCCTTACTCTCTCCCATGACTGTTTGAGGAGGTCAGAAAAAGATGGTCCAAGGGAACTTGGGAATTCAAGTTGCCACGTGAGATTTTCAAGCTGCTTTTTACTGTGTCTGATCTTTGGTTGATCTAGTTTAGTACTGTCAACTCTAACTGACAGGTAGGTTCTCAGGCAGGATTCTTTCCTAGTCCAAGCTGGGGATCACTGGTTTTACCTGGCAATCTCCATTCCAAACACTAACCCTCTTTAGCATCCAAAATCAGACAAGATTTAACATATTGGGGGTTGTATGGGGAAAGCAATTAATAGAGATACACTTCTGGATCTGATAGCTTTTTAAGTAATGTTCTCAGACTATGGCCCTGTACAGACAGGCCAAAATAAAGCTGCTTTGGATCACTTTGGAGGTATGCTGTTTAAATGATGTGTGCGTCCTAAGAGTCCGGAAGCCGCGCCAAAGCCACCCTTCAGTCCTAAAGACTTGAGTATGGCTTTGACATGGCTTCCGGACTCATAGGAGACATACATCATTTAAACAGCATACCTCCAAAGTGACCGGAAGCAGCTTTATTTTGGCCTGACTGTATGGGCCCTTTAAGTAGAATCATATCTACCATATCCATTTTCTTGAATCAAATGTAATAGTTCTATAAATGTGACTAAGAAAAATGATGGGCTCATGAAGAATAGTTCAGAGCCATTGGAATCCATAATCTCATATTCAGAATCATGTCATGACTCTTAAGAGATTATGAACAAAAGTACTGACAGGATAAAATCATCCAGCTAGGACTAGAGTTATAATACTTCCTATTCATATTCATATTTTTGGAATACTAAAGGAATACTTCCAATTACATTTTTGCTTCAGATGTGCAATTGTTACCAAGATAGCTTATGCTATAAGTTCTCAGCTAAAATATATTTTCCTTAGCTCTAGAAATATGATCCAAAAGCTTTTGTTATTCCACTGAACAGCCCAAACTCATGCCCATTTTACATGTTTATAATAGCAACCGTCTTGGTAGATATTGCTTTGGGATTTTCTGGAAAGAGACTCAGCTTTGAAACATATAATCTAATGAAACACAGAGCAGAAACACTTCTAAACCAGAACAAGTGCAACATGTTGATTAACTCATATACTGTACCTAATTTTCAAATTAGATATCAGCACATAAAAGCTGTCCTTACAGATATGTACAAGACAGAATGCCTACAAGTCGATAGATGGTTTAAAGAATAAGGGTCATGATGGACAGTCCAAAGAGACTGGCCAAATACAGAATCTGTACTAGACAGGACTCTTATGCTGTTGTGAAAAATACTGTGGTGGTCTAGCTAGAGAATATGAAAGGAGGAGGAGGGTCTCAAGGCATGCACACATACAAGCATGCACACACCCTTGAACAACAACAACAACTGCAATGGGGAAGAGTAACAACTGAATTACAAATTGATGAATTGGTTGTGGAGCCAAATGTGCAGTGATGATGTCACCCTGTGAGACCTATGGAGGACCCCTAGGAAGTCCTGGAGGCTGATTTTTTTCATTGAGCTTCTGGCTATAGGGATGTAGACAGATGTTCTTCCACCTCCACCTGCCCTCCACTGGCCTCTAAATTGCTTTTCCATTTAGTGTGGGTCTTACAGGAGGAGAGAGGGAGGGAGGTAATTCCACCTGAGCAAACCTTGTGCTCTGTCTCTTTTATACAGGATCTCAACCATTATGTCTAAACCAGTGATTTCCAAAGTGGGCAGTATGCTCCCTCCTGGTGGCAAAAAGGAGCTTTCAAATTTGGGACCCTGCTTAACTTTGTGAGTTTTGCTGGGATTTGGCTAGCAGGTTGGATTGATGCTCCTGCTTTCTTTCATCAGACAGGCTGAGAGAAGAGATAGAAGAAGAAACTTTTTTTATGGGAGATTGGATACTTGAAGCTGTGTGGGGTAGACATGTCTCTGGGGAAGGAATATCTGTGCTTGATTCTTGGAAAGAGTCCTTTGTCTTGGAGTGGATCCTGTAGTTAAAATCTCTCCCTTTCTGGTACACACCAGTCTCCAGTCCAGAACCTCTGTAAACCCCCTACACACACATTAGCTGAGCCTTTCTCTGCTCCGATGAAGAATTAAGAGTCCCTACTCTCTAGGGAGATGTTTCTCCCTTGCACCTGGTCACCCTGGGAGTAGCAACTGAGTAGTTGCCTGGGCAGCCACCAAGAGGCCTCCTGTCCACACTGGCCTTTGCTGCAAGGCTGACACAGATGAAAGGCTTCTTGGTCTCTGCTTAGCCTGCTGCTCCCAGGATGATAGAGTGCAAAGGGAGTAATGACTGAGCAGTCAGTCAAACAGTAACCAAGAAGCCTCTTGCCTGCACCAGCCTTAGTTGCAAGGCTGACACAAGTAAAAAGCTTCTTGGTTGCTGCTCAGCCAACTACCTGGTTGCTGCTCCCAAAGTGACTGGGTGCAAAGGGAGCAGCAACGAAGATGGTTGTTTTGAATTTGCAGTAGAAAAGATAAAGGTAAAGGTTTTCCCTTGACAAGATTGTCTAGTCATGTCCAATTGTAGTTGGTGGTGCTCATCTCCATTACTAAGCTGACGGAGCCAGTTTTGTCAGAGACAATTCCATGGTCATGTGATCAGAACGACTATATGGGGAACAGTAGACCTAGTATCAAAAATATGCATGGTGTGTATGTGTGTGCTGGGATTGCTGCCCAAAAAGAAAGGGGGTAGTAGCCAAAAAAGTTTGGAGACCACTAGCCTAATGAACAAGCAAATACAATGTCTTTAGATTTCTGGAAGGCTTACCTTTTAAATGAAAGCTGGCCATTTCCATTTCTCTTTTGCCATGACTGCTATCCTGCATACAGTCATGGCAGGGAATTATATGTAGTTCTAATATAGAAGGTCCAAGTTCCTACACAAGCCAGCAAAAACCCAATTTTGTCACATCTTTCCATTGATTTTGACATGTTAAGATAAGAATGCTATTAATGCACTAGGTCAGCAGATTCACTTTTTCCAAGGCCCCATAGTGGTGGTAAGAGAAAGACAGACAGAAAAATCTGATGGCTTCCAGCAGTTTATTTCTCCAGTGCTTTTCTTTCATTATAGCTACAAGTTGAATTTGTGCAGCCTGAAGATGTGGACGGGATCCTTGGAGTAGTGAGGGCCACCACCTGTATACTGGATCCTTATCTTCCTGGCCTCTGAAAGCAGATAGAGGGGTACTGGCCAAGTGGGTAAGGGGAGTGGTTAATGCCTCACTGCAGCAAGGGAGGTTTCCATCCTGCCTAAAGGAGGCTGTGGTGAGGTCATTACTGAAAACTCCATCCTGGATCCCACCATTCTGAATAACTATCAGCCAATCTCTAATATTCTTGGGTAAGGCTCTGGAGTGAGTGGTGGCCTCCTAGCTCCAGGGGTTTCTGGATGAAATGGATTATCTAGATCCAATTCAATCTAATTTCTTCCCTGGCTATGGAACAGGGACAGCTTTGGTCATCTTGGTGGATGACCTATGCAGGAAACTGCACAGGGGAGTGTGTCCCTGTTGGTCCTGCTGGATCTCTTGGTGGCTTTCAATACCATCATCCATGGTATCCATCTGAGCTACCTCTCTAAGATGATACTTGGGGGCAAAGTTATGCAGTGGTTCTAGTCTTTCTTGGAGGGGCAAACTCAGAAGATAGTGAAGTTGAAGGTTTTCCTGGCTAGTTTTGCAACCAAGTTTTCCACATTTGGGGAAATCGCGGGGGTCAGCACACCTGGAGTGCAATGGATGAGCCTCACTCTGGGAAACTATCAGAAGGCAGTGTTGGGGGACTCATTTTTTTACTCACTGGCCTTTGGCCCATTGAGTCCCACTGCTGGGAGAGATCATCCAGAGTTTTGGGGTGCAGCTTGTTGAAACAGCTCCAGTGACTATCGGTCACCAGTATGTGGATGACATTCAACCCTGTCTCTCCTTTCCATACGACTCCAAGGAAGCTGTCTCTATGCTGAACCAGTGTCTGTTGTCAGTAATGCTGGATGAGGACAAACATTGAAACTTAATCCAGACAAGGCAGAGGTGCTCCTGGCCAGTTGTAGGGCAGAACAGGGAATAGGGACTCTGCCTGTGCTAATTGAGGTATGCTCCTCCTGAAATATCAGGCTCACAGCTTGGGTGTTTTCCTGGATTCACCTCTGAGTCTGGATGCCCAAGTTTCAGCAGTGGCCAGGAGTGCATTTGCAATTAAAACTAGTGCACCTGCTGGTCCAGTTCCTTGAGACATCAGATGTGGCTACAGTGACACATACCTTGATTACATCCTGTTTAAATTGCTGTAATGTACTCTATATGGGTTTGCCTTTGGAAACTGGTCAGAAACTGGTAGCCAGAATGCTCACTAGAGCCAATTATAGGGAGCATATATCTCCCTTTTTGAAACAGCTCCACTGGCTACTGGTTCAGTTCCAGGCATAATTCAAAGTGCTGGTCATGACCTTTAAAGCCCTGAACAGCTTAGCTCTGGACTACATCTGTAGCCATGAGAACCTGCAAGGGTCCTAAGATCTATGGGGGAAGACTTTCTCTCAGTCCTGCCCCACATCATAGGCTTGCTTGGTGAAGACACAAGAGAGAGCCTTCTCAGTAACTGCTCCCACCTTCTGGAATGGGAGATTAGACTGGCCCCCTCCCTGCTTTCATTTCACTGGCAGGCAAAGACATTTTTATTCAAGCAAGCTCTTAATATATAATCATATCAAGGAGACTTTTATATGGTGTGTGTGCTTTAGTTATGTTTTTAACTTTTGCATGCTTTATGTACTGTTTTTATACTGTTTTTGGCTAGATGATTTTAATTGTTTTGACATTTTTATTGCAAAAGTTTTGAAGTTTTATCTGTGAGCCACTTTGGGTCCCTTTCTGGGAGAAAGGTGGCATAGAAAATAAATAAATATATAAATAAATAAATGCACATAGCATTTCCCCTCTTCCTACCACTATCACCTATGCTGACATATTTACACTTGTGTAGTGTATTGGTATAGTCTGAATTGTTTTAAAATGAGGACCAGATAATGTAATCATGACTTTAAGTGAACTGTAACAATATCTCACAAAAAGATGGATCTGCAAAGTATCTGCTCTCCAACCTATTGAAGGAAACATCCTAGTGAATATATTAATGTGCATGCTTCACTTAATGTCACCACAATACAGTAAGTCAAAAACCTTAAGGGGTATCTGTTACTAAACAAAGCTGCTAAAGAAAAATAGATGCTCTCCCCCCCCCCCCC
>NC_056525.1:214151647-214156510 GCF_019175285.1 Sceloporus undulatus | reverse complement strand
GGAACATAATCCGAATCAGAATCGCGCCAATATAATCCATTTTATCTGCCAAGTGGGAATGCCCCCACACTTTGCAGGGCTGGGGAATGTATTTCTTTCCAGAAGTTGTTAGACCAAAGATCCCATCAACCTTCAGACAACTTCCTTTTTTGATAGGAGCTGCAGGACAATAACATCTGGAGGGCCATGTGTTCTCCACCTATGCATCAAAAACTTGTTGAGGACTTACTTCTTCATAAATGCACTTTCATCTGCATGAACCAGAACTGTTGTGTAATGTCCATATGCAGTAGAGAGTTGCTATTATGTTACAAAGCTGGCAAAGTAACTGATGTGTACAATGTGTACATGTGTAGAATGTTCATTGGGGTGAAATGCATAACAGTGCACAATGTGCAGTATGCAGTGATGCATATTGTGCACAGATGCACATTGCCCACTAAAACACAGTATTATGTGCAGTGTGCAGCGATGTGTATTGCACACCAATGCACATTGCCCACTGATGCATATCGATCATGATACATATCAGGTGCTCTTACCAGTGTCTCACTATGCATCTTCACAATTCAGTAAAGGGATTTCTTATCATCTCTGCTATGTAGCTAGCTGTATGTAAAGTCACACAAAGTAAAAGGTCTAACAGTGGGTCCACCACATTCTCTGGAGTAAGGGGCATAGGACTCCCATGAAAGTGGAAAACTACAAGTAACCCTGAGAGAACACTTCTCTGAGAATTTCTAGGTCCTCTAGTGTAAATATGTAAGCAACATCTGCCAGAAGTTGACCACAGAATTGCACTGGGAGACCTACTAATGCCTAATTAAAACATTACTTTATTGTCAATTAAAACATTACATTACAACAGTTAAAAAGGAATTAAATGTCAACATTATTAAAAACATGATTAAAACAGCTAAAACACTTAAAACTTCTACAAAACTTCTACAAACGTGTTTGTGTGCATGTGACTATACACACACACATGCAGAGAGAGAGAGAGAGAGAGAGAGAGAACACCACTTCACATACTGCAACTCCTTATTAAAATTCAAAAGTGTAACTAAATAAAAATGTCTTTGCTTGATGGTAGAAAGACATGAGGGAAGGACCCAACCAGACTGCTCATGGAAGGGAGTTCCACAGCCAGGAGCACCCATGGAGAAGGCTCAGGATTTTGTAGGATGGCACCATGGCAATTAAAGTAGTGTCAACCCACAGTATTTCTACAGTGTAGATGCATCCTGAGAAGCCTCTCTCCTATGTCCTCAACAAACATACCTATGATGGTAGTGGAACCAAGAGAAAGTCCTTTTCCAAGGATCTTAAAATTTGGCATAGCTCATATGGAGATATTCAGTCTTTTAGATAGACTGGATTCAAGCCATGTAGGGTTAAAGGCCATAACAGGCACTTTAGATCCTGTTCAGTAATGGACTGGTAGCCAGTGAAGCTTTTATGTTCAGATGGTTTATATGTTCCCTGTAACCAACCCCAGTCAGCAACTTTGTCACAGCATTTTGCTCACTGAAGTTGTTGAATAATTTCCACAGACAGCCCACATAAAGTGAGTTACAGTAACCCAAACAGGATGTAATCAAGGCATGTGTAACCATAGCCAGAGCTGACATCCCCAGGAATGCATACAGCTGGCACACTAGTTTTAACTGTGTAAATGCACTCCTGGCCACAGCCAAAACCTGGATATCCATATTCAGAATTGAGTCCATGGGCTGCTAACCAAAAATTTCAAAGGGAGTGTAACTCCATCTAGCACAAGTGAATCTCTCTTTCCTGATCTGCTTTAGGATTTACCAGGAACACCTTTATCTTGCCTGGATTGAGTTTCAGGTTGTTCATCTTCATCCAGTCCATTACTGACAGCAAACACTGCTTTAGTTTTGAAACAGCTTCATTGGATCTGTGTGAAGAGAAAGAGGGACAGATAGACAAAAAGTGTGTGTCAGTATACTGGTGACACCAAACCCCAAAACTCCAGATGACCTCTCCAAGTGGTTTCATTTAGATATTAAATAGAATGGGGAGGACAGAACCAAAACCTGATGAACCCCATAGATCGATTGTAAAGATGTCAAATTGACCTCCCCCAGCACCACATTCTGAGAGTACACCTCCAAGAAGGACTGAAATGAATGTAAAACAAGTCCCATCCCAAAGAGGCAGCCCAGAAGGATACCATGAATTATGGTACTGAAAGCCACTGAGATCCAGTAGAACCAGCATGAACACATTCTTTGGAGGGACACATCACCTTTGTCTAGTTCCACGAATACGTTATTTATCAAGACAACCAAAGTAGTCTTCATCCCATGGCCAGGCCTGAAGTTAGAATGAAATGGGGCAAATAATTGGTGTTGTCAACAATTTTGGACAAGTGAAATATAATAACATAATGAAGTCTGGAATTTTAAGTAGGGTTAATTTTCTTTAACTTATCTATTGTGTAAGTACAGCTAGGGAAAAGGAAGGGGGATTGTCGTATGAACTTATGATCCCTTGCTTATAGCTAAAACAATCCTCTGCCACATTTTTCCTATAATTAGGAAAAAATTTGGAAATATTATGATTTTCATTTAAATAACAGCATATTTTAAGTGCAGAATCTTAAGTGTATGATTGTTAAGCCTTATTTAGATGTAAGAGAGTGTGTGTGTGTGTTTGTGTGTGTTTTGTGGGGCAACTTTTTCAATATTTATTGTGATCTTATTTGTGGGGCCACAACCAATAAGTTAATGATGGTAAAATAGGTTTTATAAGGAAATGAGATACAGTGAGCCCATGGTATCCACTGGGGTTTGGTTCCATGGCCCCCCATGGATACCAAAATCTTTGGATGCTCAAGTCCCATTATATACAGTGGCATAGTAGAATGGTGTCCCTTATCTAAGATGGCAAAATTAAGGTTTGCTTTCTGAAATTAAATATAAATTTCAGAAAGCAAACCTTAATTTTGCCATCTTAGAATCTTGGAATATTTTCAAGGCGTGGATTGTTGAATCTGTACATATGGAGGGCAAACTATATTGTTATATGATAGATCATATTAATGTTTATTAATGAAACTGAAACAAGGCAACATTTTCCTGATATGTGACTACTATTTTGAGTTAGGCATGTGTTCCAATAGGAAAATCTACATCTTTGGAAGAATTGTGCCCTTTGTTCCATCTCCTTTTTATAAATAATAATAAAACTTTAATTTGTATCTTGCTTCTCTGTACAAGCAATCAGACAATCCCCTTGAGACAAGTCCTCAATGCTAGTTAAGTTGTAGTCAGGACAAAGCTCTTCATCTTTGACATATAGACAAGGGTGGAGGCCCTCTACACAGTATCAAGCTCAACAGCTCTACACTATGTTTGCTGCATATATTGGATACTGGGGCTGAAAACAAGGACTGGGACTCCGTGTTCTCATCTAACTTTTCACAGCTTGCTATATCATGAGTTTGCACACACAACTGGTCCAGGAATGACGGTGGTTCCACCTGTCCTGAACGGGGTCACGCTCCCTGTGAAGGACTCCGTGCGCAGTCTGGGGGTGCTTCTTGACTCGTCGCTTCACCTGACTGCTCAGGTGAACACGACGGTCAAGAGCACCTGTTACCAGCTTCGGCTTATCCGCCAGCTGCGCCCATACCTGGCCCAGAGGGACCTAGAAACTGTTGTACATGCTCTGGTAACCTCGAGACTGGACTTCTGCAACGTACTCTACATGGGGCAACCCTTATACCAAACCCGGAAGCTTCAGATGGTGCAAAATATGGCAGCCAGGCTGGTCACTGGTGTTTCCAGGACCAGCCATATAACACCGGTGCTGAAAGATCTTCACTGGCTGCCTATTCGCTTCCGGGCCCAATATAAGGCGTTGGCGATTACCTATAAAGCCCTAAATGGCTTGGGTCCAGGTTACCTGAAGGACCGCCTCTCCCCGTATATTCCGTCCCGCACCCTCAGAACATCCGGGCAGCTATTACTGAAGGTGCCGGGGGCTAGGCTTACTTCCGTCACAAGGCGGACATTTTCCATCGCCGCCCCGGCCCTTTGGAATACGCTGCCCGCCGAGCTCCGCTCGACTACCTCCCTGGCCCAATTTAAAAAGGATTTGAAAACCTTTTTTTTCCAGCTAGCATTCCCCGCATAAAATCTTGTGGGCCTCCCTCCTCTTCCGTGGCCATGAGGACGGGCTATTGGGGTTTTTTTGCTGGTTTTATTTTATTATATATTGTATAGTGTGTTTTTAAAGTACTGTATGTGTCATGTAATGTATGTAAACCGCCCTGATCTGAGGAAGGTGCGATATATAAATAAAAACTTTACTTTACTTTACTTTATAACTGTGCCTCCTGCTGCAAGGTTATTGACAATGTGTGATGTTAGCTGTCTCTTGATGGTTGAAAGCCCCTTAAGTGCTGAAGCTTCTGCTCTACCTGCTAACATTTAAACCAGATTATTTCCCTCTTTTTTCAACTTACTTTTGATAGATTACATAAATACTGAAAACTTGTTTTAAATAGTTTTCAGATCAAACCAACGAACTTTTCATATGTTCCTCTTCACAGATTCATACTGAAGAAATAGAGGGGAATCTATGTTAAGTTTGCTCTGTTTCAGAAGGCAAAAATATCAGGCCAAATCTCCTGGAAATTTCCCTTGCACAATTCTGATTGATTTTTATATGATTTTTAGCAATTTATGTTTTGCCGATACAATTATTTTCTGGGTAGGTTGTGTCCAATACTTGAGGGAAACCAGGGCCCGTTACAGACGGGCCTTTTAGTACAGAGTCAGTCCGTATTAGGGTTAGGAAGGTGCAGTGCTTCCGCACCCCCTAACCCTAGTA
>NC_056525.1:214008033-214148647 GCF_019175285.1 Sceloporus undulatus | reverse complement strand
GGACTGAGTCCGTACAAAATGGCGGCACCCCATCTACATGGGGGCCACCATGACGATGTCATGACCACGCTGCCTCTATACGGGGCGGTGTGGACATGATGTCGTCGCTCCGCGCCAGGGCGCTTAGTGCGCCCTTTGTGCGGAGCAGGAAGGAGCTCTGTTTGTGCTGGTTTGCGCCGCTGGGTGCAGCCTTCACACGGCTGTGCCCAGCAGCGCAAAGGAGAAAGGGGCCAAGCGGCCCCTTTCTCCTCCTCCCCGCCGACACGGAGTGTCCTTGGGACTTGAAGCCCCAAGGACACCCCTTTCCAGGCTGTGGGGAAGCAGCCTTTTGCCGCTTTCCCGCAGCCTGGAAAGCGGCGGATCGGGGCCTCAGCGGCTGCCGTTCTAGCCGCTGAGGCCACGATACCCCGGGGAAAGGGGCGGGTACAGGCCGCCTCAAAGGGGCGGTCTGTAACATGCCTATGTTTGACCTCAGTAACTCTGTGCCTCCAAATGTCCCAATTACAGTACATGTCAGCAGAGGAAGAGATTAAAGTTCAAAACATTTTTAAAGAAGAGGAATGTAGAACCCTTCCTCTACCTATTGCATTCTCCCCACTCTGCCCCAATTCATCTGCACTAGCTATGGGAGAAAGGACCAAGTTCCCACCCATCTACCCTTTATGCTTCAAGTTATACACACACATACTTTATTACATCTGACGGGAATAGGTCTGCATTTTTAAAACACAGATCTTCCAATATCTCACATAGTTTGGCCCTTACTCCACATTTTTTGAATGGCTGTGTGGGACATTTTTTGCAAGGAAAGCCAATGTTAATACAACACCACAGAGCCCCATACCACACAGCACCATGGAAGATGCTGCTGTCTGGAAATGTCACCTGGCAGGCGGCCTAGTTCCATACCAAATGTGTTATTACGGGCTACTGGTTGAGACGGAGAGACAGTGGAGGAGAGAGAGAACAGTTTGTTGTTTCTAGAAGAGACAGAAACTGATCCAGATTTTCTTCCAAACTCTTTTGGATTGGAGAGTTTGAGTGAGCAAGCACCATGCTCCCTCCAAAGCAAGATTACAAACCACCATCTTGATTTGCAGTCTCAGTTTGGAAGGATTTTTTAAAATAATTGAACAGTTTGTTTATAATGGCAAATTATGGTTTGATTAAAACAGGAAGTAACAGATTAAATACAGAGCATGGAAGAATTATTTCCTAAATTACAGCTCCTAGAATCTGTCAGTCAGAATGGCCCATTTAGGATATTACCCGCAAGTTTCTTGTTAGAGAAATGTGGAGTTAGCTGGAAATGAGATAATGGTGTTTATCACACTGAGGTTTTTGCAGCTTTTTGCAGCTCAGTCCCAATGTGATTGCAGGTCCAACGATTCAAATTCACGCTAAAACATGATGTGTTATCTCACGTGATTGCTTTCTATGGGGGGCTCTTACAAGGCATTTCCACATTCAATGTGCACTGACTCCTCATTTTTGTGAATTCGTTAACAAGCGAATTCACCAAAATCTGCTTCTAAGCTCACTTCAATTTCACTTTGAATTGGTCTGGTGTGGAAGATCACTCCGATGTCGCCCCCCTTGGCCTCCTGTGTCCTGCTCCTTCATCCCCCTCCTCCTCCTCCTTCACCCCATCTCGCCGAATCTGCCACCCATTCCATCCCATCATCCCCTGCCTGCTCCTTCACACCGATCCTGGCCCCAGTGACACCCTGCGACCTATCCCATCATCCCCTGCCTGCTCCTTCACCCCGATTCTGGCCCCAGTGTTGCCCTGCGACCTATCCCATCATCCCCTGCCTGCTCCTTCACCCCAATCCTGGCCCCAGTGACCCCCTGCGGCCTATCCCATCATACCATGACTGCTCCTTCACCCCGATGAAGGATGACAGCTAAGGAGGGGGCAGGGAAGGAGGACAGCGTCCAGATCCCCATTGAGCATGCTTAAGGGTGCCGATTCGAATTGTGGAACCCTTTGGTGTGGTAATACAATGTGTACTCATCACGCTTTGCTTGAATCTGCATCACGTGACTTTTCTGGAATCGAACTGTCTCCGCTTCCCCCTCAATTCAGAAGGGCAACGGAAAGGCAATCAGGTGTGATAAAACATCACATTTTAACGTGAATTCGCATTGCTAGATAGGAGTGACTCCGGATCTGGTGTGAAAAAACAATGTTTCGCATTGCTAGAACAGGAGTGACTGCAGATCTGAGCTGCAAACCCCCCACATGTGATAAGGCCAAATGTAATTCTTCTAACCAAAATAGGATGATCTGTCAAAAATCTGCTTTGAGGAATCTTCTGCCACATATGAGTTCTGCTTGTCTCTACAAACACTAGGGGCCATTTCAGACAACACATTTATACTATGATTCCATTTTTACTGTCATGATTGCATTTTATGAAATCCTCGGATTTAAAGTTTGGTGAGATACTAGAGCTCTCTGGTTGAAAATTCTAAATGACTCTCCCTCAGCTGAAAATTATATGAGATGGATGCCAGCATTACTGTTAAGGTGGAATCAGAGTTCTCTAACTATATAGTTTGAAAAGACCCTACAACTTTCAGGCAACCTGTGTCATTGAAGGGGGGGGGATATCCTGGAAGAATTGTTCCAGAAATGTCTTTCTGCTCAGATGTCAAGCATGAACAGCAGCATTAAAAAGCTGGGCAGATTGTGAAACAATAGCTGCCTGACTGCTTTTGAAGGGAAGTGTTGATGCACCATTGGGACCAATACAGCTGTATATTTCTGCTAGAATATCTGGCAGTGAAGGAATTACAATTGTGGTGAAAGGTTGTGCTTGTCTGATGGCTCTAGGCTGTCAACATATTTCAAAGGCCTATTAGGCTATTTTTCTCAGTTTCATTGTCAATGAGTAAGTGGTCTTTTAGGGGAAAGAGGGGTGTTGCATTCAATACTGCTTTAAAACACACTCTCTGTGAACATGTTTCCATCTGATGCCTCCTCATTGAACACTGCAGAAGGTACTCTCCCAACCATGAGAAATAGTTGGCTGTGCCTGCTTTTGTCATTCTGCAGTTTCACCTAGGTCAGTATGAGGTGGTATACCAGAAGTTAAAAAAATGGCTTTGCTGGCTGGGGAATTCTGGGAGTTGTAGTCCAAAACAGTAACTCCTCCCAGGTCTGGCCTATATAGCATGTTTGTTTTTTTACAAACTTATTTTCAGGAGTTAATAATTTGCAGTTAGCTATTGGCAAAACTATTGCTCTTGTTGACAATTTTGTTTAACGTGTTCAGTCCCATCTCCTTACCCAACTTCCCAGAGCATCCAAAGTAAAATCTTGAGCTGCTCTGTTCCAACAGTCCTCTGAGGAAGAGCAGATCTGATGGACTTTCACCCTTCCCTACTGTCATTCCCTTCTCCTTTTGTGTCTTGTCTTTTTTAGATTGTAAGCCCGAGGGCAGGGAAATGTCTAATTGTAAGCCTCTCTGGTAGCCTTGGTTGAAGAGCGGGGTATAAATAAGCATTATTATTATTATTATTATTATTATTATTATTATTATTATTATTATTACAGCCTTAGAAGACTAGGGGCTTGTCTACATGGGCCAATAAAACAGTCTCTCTGGCAAGCTATCTTCACCAGGCAGGGCCAAATCCCCAACTTGAATGTAAGCTGTATACACAACATAAAGCCAGCTCTGCACTGAATACACCCTCTTGCTCCTTTATATAAACTTACCTTTTGCTCTGGATTTTGCAAGAAAACCTGGAGCACTCTGTAGCAACGCAGGATTGTTATCTACACATGCATCCCTGCTGTATCACCCAACACAACCAATGCTGGTGTGAATCACTCCCTCCGAGGTCACAACAAGGGGCCCAGCTGTGTGACTGATGCTAAGTGCCTCATTTCTGACCTCAGAAGAGTCAAAAACCATGCTCTATTAGAGAGCTGGGCATGTTTAGACTAGAGAAGAGACAGTTAAGAGGTGATATGATAGCCCTGTTTAAATATTTGAAGGGATATCATACTCAAGATGAAGTGGATTTGTTTTCTTCATCTCCAGAGAATAGGACCAGGACCAATTGGTTCAAACTGGAGGAAAAGAGATTCCACCTGAACTTGGGAAGAACTTTCTTAGAGTAAGAGCTGTTCGACAGTGGAACACAGTCCCTTCGAGAATGGTGGACTCTGCTTCTTTGGAGGTTTTTAAACAGGCTGGATGGCCATCTGTCGGGAATACTTTGATTGTATATTCCTATAAGGCAGGGGGTTGGACTGGATGGCTCTCGTGGTCTCTTCCAACTCTGATTCTATGATTCTGTTACTCATGACAGCTGTGGTGAACACAGTGGCCTGTTACAGACAGCCAAAATAAAGCTGCTTCGAGTCACAGTGGAGGTATGGTGTTTCAATGATGCATGCGTCCTAAGAGTCCAGAAGTTGCACCAAAGCCATGCTCCAGCCCTAAGGACTAGAGCATGGCTTTGGTGCGACTTCTGGACTCTTAGGATGCATGCATCATTGAAACACCATACCTCCACTGTGACTCGAAGCAGCTTTATTTTGGCTGTCTGTAACAGGCCAGTGGAGATGCATGTGGAGAGTCCTACTTGACGTTGCTACCAAGTGCAGAGGTAACAGGCCATCTCTGGGGCCAGAACACTCTGGGAGCAGCCCAGAGTATGCTGGCTGGTGTAGATAAGCCCTTGTTTCTTGTGGTTGATTTTTGGCAACTTCAAATCAAATTCCTCTTTAAAAAAACAAACTCCAAAACACACCTAAATTGTGGCTGGAGCAAAGCACATCAAAGTTTCATTTACTCGTTCCTCGTCCAGTGTGATACATGCCATCTTCCGTCAGCAGTGCCTTTCTGTATTCTTGTTGCTGTGTGCTTCAATGTTTCCAAATTACTGCAACCCAAAGGCAAGATTTGTTCATGGTAAGATTTGTTCCGAGGGGGTTTGCCATTCCCAGGGCTTGAGGCTGAGAGCATGTGCCTTGCTCAAGGTCACTCAGTGGGTTTCAAGGCTAAGCAGGGATGCCAACCCTGGTTTCCAGCACCATAGTCAAACATTAAACCACTATGCCACGCTGGCTGATTTCTATGCAATACAATAAACTGACACAAATCTCACATTAGAAATGGCAATACTGAAAAATTAGTGGGATAATATTTTAAGGATAGTTTGTCACAGATCTTAAGCTGGGCACTGTGGAGCTAAGAAACATCCAAGACAGAATAGTGAAAGGCTGCTGAATTACAATCCACTATGAAATTCCAGTTTATAACCAGAGGCTGGAATGACAATAAAAGCAGTCTCTTAATTACATTACATGTGTTAACTGGTTTCCCTAGCATGAGAAGGTTTGTATTATTAGCAACAATGAATTATGAATGGCTGAGTTAATAATACATACCCTCCAAGTGTCCCATTTAGGAAGGGACGGTCCTAGTTCTGTCATCTCACTTTTTCAGCTGCTTTAAAAATCTTTGTTTCTCTTTCCTCCTCTCACTTCCCGTCTTGTCCTCAATTTTGAAATTGAAACAAAAGTAATTTGCACTCAACTCAGGAAAAGGGAGAAGAAGGGGACATTTTTTCCTTCCCTGTTAGGCTAAGGTAAAAGCAAACCACTGCAGCCTCTCCTTGCTTGTTTTCTTCTGCATTGATAACATTTGCCATTTGATAACACTCTGATGTTGATTGGCCATGTGCCCATTTTTATCTGTGAATATCATGCAGCACATTATAATATTTCAGTTAATGCCTTCTGCATTTTTATCAGCAGAAACACCGCTACGGTCCCAGCCAGCCACCCACATACACTCAAATCCTGCTCCAAACAGTTGAATAATTCTCTAAAGCATGTTTTCAGGAAACACAGACGCCTGCATCAAGGAGACATAGAAAGGGAGGAAAATTAAGTCATGCTGGTGGCTGAGCACCAGCACTATGTTTAGACTTTACTTGTTTGTACTTTCTCTAGTGCACTGAAGGATCAAACTACCAGTAGATGTTAAGAGGAATGAGCATGCCTTGCTATGACCATAAACTCATTTTAAATTATATAGTTTTGTTCCTAAGCAAGGAAGATATGTGCCTCGGTATCAGATATGCAAATTTAGCCCATGTTCATTTTGAATGTCCTGTCATAAAACAAAGCATACTAAATATAGGCTGTGTAGCTCAGGAAAAATACATAACAGTAACAAACAGATTTTTCACCACTTTAAACAGCAACTCTTCTAAAACAGGAATATTTGGGCCTAAATCCAATGGCTAGTCCCAAACATTGTAGACCCATTGCATCAGTAAAATTTACAGAATTGTTGGCTTACCAGTTACCCATTTACTCAGATTTAGTAGGACACAGATTTGCTTGATCTTGAAATAATCTAAACTTTTATGCTTTCATTCAGCAGTGTGTGGCTTACAGCTAAGAAAGTTTATATAGGATTGCAGCCTTCTGGTTAATGCAACTAAACTTGCTTTGGTCTCAACAATTTCTAAAGTACAGTACTGTGTTAGTTTTGGGGTTACTTTACAAACGACTCAGAGGTAGCCAGGATTTGATTATCCAAGTCTATTTCACAATCAGGTTTAAGTTCTAGCGCAATGATAAACTTAAAACCACCGTAACAGGTTCAGTACAATAACATCCAAATTCCACCAAAGAGTGATATCTTTATTGAGCCAACCAAAATGCACAAAGTACATAGTGGAAGGCTTCAAAGCTTCATGTATTTTGTGCATTTTGGATGTTATTGTACTTTACTACGTGGCCAACATAGCTACCCTTCAATATGTTTTCTTAACAGGTACAGTTATAACTGATATCTATTGAATATGACTTTGTGTGTAGTGACACCTATTGGTTGGAAAAGCTAAAACCAAATGCCTTATTTTAGAGATTTAGTGCACATTCTTCTGCCTGGGGAACTTTTGAAATTTCCATATGCTGTTAATTAACCAAAATTAAATAATAATGCATGGAAAATTAGTAGCATGTTTATAAAAATGCTTGCCAGATTGAAAAACAACAACTCCTCACCTTTTAATGGTTGAGCAGAAGAGGGAATTTCTACAGATCCTGATTGCATGACCATCAACACCTACTGAATTTTCCTCTTCTACACAACTGTTAAAAGGTACAGGATCCTTGTTGTTTTTCACCTGGCATCCCTTGTAAAATTGGATGCATAATTGTGGGGCACATTGTAACTATGCTGGCATATATTTACATTAGACTAAAAATGAACAGAGAGTGTGTGGTATTGTGGTTTGGACTATGACTCTGGAATTCAGTGCCTGAATCCCCATGGAAATCCACTGGGTAGCCTTGGGCAAGTCACACTCTCTCAGCCTCAGAGGAAGGCAAAAACAAACCAACTCTCAACAAATTTTGCCAAGTAAAACCTTGTTATACTTTTTCCTAAACTGATTGGAACTTTTGATTTCAGCCAATATTGCCCATGATGCTGAATACAAAATGCTTAAAATCTGTGTGGGATTTTAAACATGGGAACGTTTGGATGTCTTCTTTCATTCAGACTATAATCGAACACAGAGTTAAGTATACTTAATCCTCAGCATTAGGGGTTGGTATTTGGCTTTTGATTACAGTTCTAAATGTCTCTGTGTGGCACAGAAACAGTGCTATGTAACACATCATTTCTAAATAACTATCTGCCTGCAATACTGATACAATGTAGGCTTATTTGTTTTTGCTTGGTTTGTTCAAAAAATGGATTAATCCTAAAGTAATTATTCACTAGCAAACTAGTAAACAAAATAGAGCCATTTAACCTCAGTGTATTAGTGATGCAGGATTATTTCTTGGAATCAAAGTCAAATAATAAAGGAACAAGCATCACAAGAACCTAGAGAAAATAACTCTGAATCTTGAGTAACAAAACACATGTGCATGTCCCCATTTTGTTTGAATACAGTAAACTGAATGTGTCATGTATATTAGCACTTGACTATAATATAAATCATTGGTTCATATGCTTGAGTTCTTCTTTTAATGATTTCTCAGTTCAGTGCAGAAGAAATGCAGAGGAAGTAATTGAAGTAATATGTTACTAGTTAATATGTGCAAGTTTGCAAAACTAATTATTTAAGAGCGATAATCATATAAAGAATGATTTTTAGTATAACATGCTATTAAGTTTGCAAATCTAGATTATCCCAATAGCTTCCATGGAATTTACTTCTAGGAAAATATGCCATAAAATCATAGCATTCGTTTCTGATAAATGGATTAATAATTTGTTTCCATTTGCTTTATGAAGCCCATGACATGCAACAGAACAGCAAAATTTCCCAAACCCAAAGCAACAAGTGTATAGCATGTGTTCAAAGAAATAAACTATAACACTGTGTGAAAGATACAACATATTATCTCTTGCTTTTATTTAATGTAATTCATAAATATGAAATAACAGGGAAAAGATCAGTTTATTAGTTATCCATTAGAAATTTCTGGGCCCATTCTTCCTGACCCACTGACATCTGACATGAAAAAGATACATCAGTAATCTCACCCTCATTGCTTCCTGCCCTGATGCAAGTGTCTTCTTACAGAATCCTTTACAGTCACTTCTTTCTGCAGCTATTCAAACAACATGAAGGAATTAGGTAGAAGTCTGGTTTAAAAATGCAAATTTGTCACAAATCCAAACCATCATTACTATTCTCATACATGCACACATACAGAAAGACATTCTTTGCACTCTGTAACTTCACACATATTTACCTTCCTAAGTTCTAGTAATGTCTGTTCTCAGCCCTAGCTATACATGAAGGTGGAGAGGTGTGGATATTATTAACCCATGTCTATTCCAGTAAGATTAAAATGAAAAAAAAAATGAGTCATTATACCATTATGTTACCATTTCTACACCTCTCATGAGAATTCTTCCACTTTACTGGCTGTTGGTTGTGAGATCAGGAAAAGACTAATCTGACAGTCATGCCGCATTTTCACATACACATTACAAGGGTGACAGTAGGTTGACAACATCCAAACAATTCCTGGTTATATGTAATTGGCTATCTGTAACTTCTCTTTTAGATTAGTCATTGTTCTTCCTTCAATCCAGAGGAACAAAATAAGCTATACTGTACTAGTAAAGTGCTATGGGTATAGAGGTCATTGCTCCTTCAAGATTCTTTATTTTCTGAAATAACTAGATTAAGAAGTAAAAGGTGGAGCTCAGAAGGAATTTGGGGGCAAAGACAGATGAAGGTAAAGATTCTTAATAATTTCACTATCTAAATCACACTTATATCATATTGACTACCTAGATATGGTTTCTTGGCAAAAAGGTTAGGAAATAATTTTCCCATTTTCCTTCCAATTAGTAAGTAAAATGCTTAAAGGACTAAGGCAAATGTTTGATATAATAGGCTTAAAAGGAATGTGAGATTTTTCAATGGCTGGATCTCACTATAAGAGTTTGAACTGTTTAACTGAAAATCTTTTTCCTTCAGAGATTACTCAGAACTGTAATTTTTTTTCTGAAAGTGGAAAGGATCTATAGGTTTATGGATCTATGGGTTTATGGAAACAATCATTCCCAGGAATTCAGATGCAGTCCTAACAAGAGATTAGAATGGTTGATTTTTGGACTATACCTTCTAGTTTTCTGCATTGCCTAGCCATGGTGACTGGAGGATTATGTAAATTGTAATCCAGAAAATGATAATCTCATGTTCTGACCATAGACAAATCGAAAGGGATCCAAGCAGATAATCTATTATCCCATACTTAAAGGTATTCTCGATTGATACCTGTCCAATCCAAATACAATAGTACCATTAAACCTAATACACTACAGTGTATTCTAGTAGAGTGTAAAAGCTAACTCAGGCTTCTAAGCATAGGATCGGCTCAGTTGCACCAACTCTGAACATTTATTTTTACTGTAATTGACTCTTTCTTAATCTAACAGAACACAATGTGTCTTAATTTAATACAAAACATTTTACCCTAAATTAATTCTTACCAGTTCTATTTTTCATATTAAGTAATGACTACCTACTATAATTAATTTGCATAGAAACAGTATCTGTTATTTAAAGGAAATGAAACAAACAAGTGGACAAAAATGTTTAACTTACCTACTAAAAAATAGAAACATGATCCAGAAAATCGTAAGCATTTTATGCCCTATCAGATTCAACAGGAGACCTAAATGTGTTCTCTTAAAATGCTTAATGTTGGCTGGATCATGTCCTAATTAAAATGCATTCTCTTTATTTTTTAGAAATAAGGTGATGTATTAAAATGAGATTTGCTTCCTAAATAGTCTCAGCTACTGCTGTGAATTATCTTTTCTTGTTCTCCCCTTTAATTTCTTCTCACTTCACGGCCCCTTAAAGGCTGCGGTGGCCTGAAATTTTTCAGCATGCAGCAGGCAGCTTCTCCCTCACCAGTGCAGAGAAGGTTGCGAAATTTGGCTAGCTGTGAATGAAAAGGATATAACAATGAATACAGAAATGACACCAAAGCTCAGTTATCTGAGTGTGCATGCACACATGCGCACAAACACCAGCACTAATCAAGGGCGAGGAATGTGTAGTCCTCCTGGTATCATTGGACTACAACACTCACCATCTAAGGATACACAACTGCTGGAGATAGAATAGCAACACAGACTTCCCAAGATATCCCTTCCCTGCATTTTTTAATTTTAAAAAACAAATCACTAAAAAAACCTTCATATGGTCCTTTAAAGGCCACCAGGGGAACACAATTTTGCCATGTTTTTAGGTCTCCCTGTACTTTTTCAGGACCAGGAAAGGGTATTTTTTCCAGCCCAAGAGTAAACTGTAATCTCTCTTTCACACTACACAATTGTAGCACTTTGATACCACTTAACTTTGAAATAACAGTAGAAGACAATACTGAGTATGCCTTTCCAAAAGGAGACAGTTGCTTTTGTATATTACTGTATTAACACTAATGGTCACAAATTGCTTAGCTGATCGTTCATAACTTCACTATCTTAGTTGAAAAAATCTCAACAGAACAACTATGCAACAAGGCAGGCTTACCTCTACTAAGTATAGAAACAGATGTGTTACATAAAATTAGTTTTAAAGATTTGATCAAAGACTTTTCAATTAGAAAAAGTAGGAGAAAACTTTTCAAATATAAATAAAATGCAGGTATACAAAAATAAACATTATTTTCCATCTTACTGTAGGTTTTGGTTCATTTCGAAAAATAAAATTTAATTTTATGGCTTATTATTGTTCATATTTTGAATTAGATATATATGGGGGCACCAAAATCTTTTTTGTGCTTACAGCCTCTAAAGGTGTTAATCTGGCCCTGCCCTCGTCCTGCCACCCTCCCATAAATACACTCCTTGACAAAGGTAAATCATACCTGTTCAGAGCAAACATTTATGGGCTCTCTCAGTATGATCCAGATGACACTTTCAAGAAGAGGAGGAACTGTGAGAGAGCCGAGGTAAGTCCAGTAGTCCAGAGAATGAGGAAGCAAACAGGAAGGATCAAAGTTGGTGAACATGTGCTGTTTGCCCTTATAGAGAGAGAATGAGAGGGAGGGAGGGAGAGAAGAAGAAATCAGCAAAAATGTAGAGACAAACAAAATTTCTTGAGTGAAGTCAAAGGCTTTCACAGCTGGCATCCATAGTTATGTGGTCTATGTGGTCATGTTCTGGAAGAAGTTATTCCTGACGTTTCGCCTGCATCTATGACTGGCATCTTCAGAGGTTGGTGGCATGGAAGTGAGTGGCATATACTGTATATATACATATATACTGTGTAACCCTTGTCTGGAGGAAGTGATTTGCATGTTAATCTGTATGTTGGTCTGTTGTTGATGGCAAGGCCTCAGGGATATGTGGGAGGATATGTGTGTGTATTTAATTAGCAACCCCTTGTCTGTGAGGAAACCCCGACCCTGGATGATGTTCATCTGCATGTGCTAAGTATTGATTTTGGTGTTTTTCAGGACTGGTAGCCAAACTTTGTTTACTTTCAGGGTTTCTTCTTTCCTGTTGAAGTTGTCCAGGTGTTTGTGGATTTCAATGGCTTTCTTGTGCACTGTGACCTGATAGTTGTTGACATGGTCCAGAATTTAATCTTTTCAATTATCATTTTATGCCCAGTTTGGACTATAACATGTTCTGCTACTGCTGATTTTTCTGGCTGATCCAGTCTGCAGTGTCTGTGATGTTCTTTGATTCGTGTTTAAATGCTATGTTTGGTGGTCCCTATGTAGACTTGTCCACAGCTGCACAGTATATGGCTCTAAATGGTGAAAGTGTCATCGGAAGCATGTTGTGGGCTTTTTTGGTGCTATTTCCAAGGCTTGCTTTTCAAAGTGTTCCATGTAAAAGTTTGCTATTGTGGGGTTCAGTGGGCTTCCCATGGCTACCCCATCCCTCTGAAGACGCCAGCTACAGATGCAAGGGAAACGTCAGGAATAAATTCTTCCAGAACACTGCCACATAGCCTGAAAAACCCACAAAAAATCCTCTTGAGTCTCTGCTACTGACACTTACGCCCATTCCGCATGGGCAGAAAGTACATGCTCCGCATGTACTAGGGTTAGAAAGGGGCGTCCCTTCTGGACATCCCTAATCCTAGTACGCGCAGAGCGCGTACAAAATGGCAGTGTCCATTCTACATGGGCGCTGCCATCTTGACATCCATCGCGCGGCGCAAATGACATTGCGAGTGCGCCATTGGCACCTTGCAACGTCATTAGCACACCGCAATAAGAAGCGCCATTTGGGGCTTCTTTTTTGCGGCGCGGAGGAGCTGTGCGGTTTGGCTGCTGGGGCTCCTCCGTGCCGCAAATGATGGCATCGGCAGACCGCCGATTTTAGGCAGTCTGTAACGTGCCATAAACTCTCTAGTTTAAGCCCATAAACTGCTCATTCCACATAACCACCAGAAGACTGTGCACTTTGAAGCTGGGTTTCTGCATCAGCAGCACTGACCTCTTCTACCTGCTGAATAAACAAGGTTCTCTCCTCTCTTCTCTTCATAGGAGTTTATCACATGGGAAAAATTGGAAGGGGGGTAGATTCCATGTTTATTGTGCAAATTAAGCATAAGTGCACAATTGGTTTTCACACAACGTAACATGCACTCTACTATTAATCCGGTAAGAAAGAGACATGATCTAGCATTTAGGAATTCGTGGAAAATATCATGAATTCATTTTCACTTCATTCATGAATTTGCTTTATTTGCACAACTGCTATAGTGTGAAAGCTAACTGCAGTTTATTCATGAATTAATCATTGATTTTGAGCTTGTTGCCGGATTTCCCATGGTTTATTGTGGCGAGTTTACCTCTGGTTCTGCTTTATGGGCAGACATGGCCGATTGGCAAGAGGGTCGTAGCATTTCACGCTCTGAATTATTTCTTTTTGGTATTGTTATGTTCCTTTATGCATGTGGCAGGAAATGCAGGGATGGATTGGAGGTCATTGAAATAAATAGATAAGATGAGAAGCACAGTGTTAAAGGAGTTTATGGGGGAAGAGGGAACCAAATATACAAATTTAGCATCCTGCTCCCTAGTTCCATGTTTGTGTTGTGTTTGCTGAACACACAGGATTACTCCACCTGTGCCCCGTAAATGCAAGACAGGGTTCAGATCTTTGCATACCAAGGAAAAGTACTCAAACAAGAAATCGGTAATAGACAATGGAACATTCATAAGCCTCCTATACCATAATAAGTATGTCCTAGCTGTGGAAAACATGGAAGTTTAGAATTACCATACCTTAACTTTAATTGCATCCAAATGGTCTGTTATTTTCTTCAGCTGTGGATTACATTCACCTAGCTGAAATACAAATGTCAAATTCATTTTGCTCAGATTTCAAAATGTATTTATTGTTGGAAATACAAACATTGTTTCAAATCCAAATGTTCTAATTAATGCAGAAGTGTCATTAAAAAAACAAGATAGGCAAATAACCCACACCATAAAACTAAACTGAAGAAAATATTTTAAAATAATCATCAGGCATGAGTCAGAAAATATTAATTATCTTATTTATTTAAGACATTTCCACATCACCTTCCAGCCTACAAGGGCTCCCAAGATGATGAACAAATCTAACCGCTCATCCCAATTAGTGCCACTGAATCTATGGGAATTACATAAACATTAACTTATCAGGTTCTTAGTGATTTAATAGATCTACTCTAGTTGGGACTAGCAATCAGATTTAGGCCCAAATTTCAGAATGCATAGGGAAACATAGCAATTCTGGAAAGACATAAAGGCATTGGGGGAGTAGTTTGACATTTTATAAGTAGCCCAAAGTTACCCTGCTGTCAGTAAAGTCCTTTGGATGCTGCATATATGTTGATCCATCCATTCTAGCCATTCCTAATATTGGCCATGTTGGCTTTTTCCATGGCTTCAATCCTACATAGCAAGGATGGGAATTGTGCACCCCCCTGGATGTAACCGAACTATAAATTCCAGCATTCTTTGCTACTGTCTCTACTGGAGAGGGCTGCTGGGAATTCCAATCCAACCACATCTGAAGAGCCACATGACTCTCACCATTGTTAAATACCTGTGGGCATAAGCCTCACTGAGTTCAGTAAGCCTTACTTCTGAGTAAATATGCACTTCTGATGTATTGTATGTTTAGGATACTGAGGTCTCCCCTTGCCCCAGTTCTGACAAATTCTGCTTTGACTTTCAGATGTCACAAATACTACAAATGCATTAAAACATTGCGTAGGTGCTTTGAGAAGATTTGTTTTAAGAAAAGAAAATTCATTTGACTAACAAGCAAATACAGAAACATGTGGTAAAAACAATAGTTTGTCCCAACCTACCTGTAAGAAAACAGCCATGACTGCTAATCCATCTGCCTGGCAAGCAGCATCAACAAATGTGGCGTATTTGTCGGCATTCCAATGGACTACATGAAGCTGAAAAGCAAGATAACAACTACCATCAATTATTACCTTATGGAGACTAGACAACTCTCTGTAACAGCTGACAGGAGTATTAGGGGGCTAGTCTGGTCTTTTATAAGTAGTCCAAAGTCATCTTGATGTCAATGAAGTCCTTTGGAAGCGCCACACATTTTGGTCCAAAACTCTGAAGATCTTTTCTAGTCACTCCTAGTGTTGGCCAGTTTACAAAAACAACAAAACAGACCGTGGCATATTGACATACCAGTCCTTCCCATATCAGGCCGTGAGACCACCCTTATCTTTCCCTTGACAAGAATCTTCAGATTATACAGACTGGATTGAGGGTTTAAAGGTCCTTGCAATGAAAGGTGCTACATAAATGCCAAGATATAGGAGTTGTGACTGCTCAGTTCAATAAATCATTCTGTATTCTGGAGCTCGTAAGGTGTATCTGCCCTCACGCTTTTATTTTCATTAAAAAGCTGGACTGTGTCATTTTAAAGATATTATGGAGGTTATCGAAAAGAAATGCTTTTGACAGGAATGGCATTTGGAAAACAACAAACAAGAAAAAGACACAAGTAAAATCTGAAATACTGTGGGGAAAAGCCCATTCCCAGTGGCTTGTGACTTCTCTGTTAAAGGATGTATGTATCTTGTCTTACCACCGCTCTTGCACCACAGGTAGTTGGAGAAATCTTTTAAGGCCTGTTTCTTTTATTCTTCTTCTTCACCATCATCATCATCTTTGTCATCGATACTCCCATACAGCAGTCTGTTGGAGAAATCTGGTTCCAGTGGATAGACTGCCTTGGCTTAATGGGACCTTCAATCCATTAGCTTGTAAAGAACATCTGCCAGGGGAACCATGTCGTCTTGGACTTGCAGACTAGATCTTTCTTCATGCATGTGCCATTTTGGCAGAGGTGCATTCTTGAGCCAAAGATCCTTCTTCTTTGCAGAACTAAACAATAGACACTACCACCTAACTACTAACCTTTCAGAGGACTCTCCACCTATGTTGGTTATCCTCTCTATTTCTTTAACTTTTCCTCTCTCTTTCAACTCTAGGGTCATTCTTCAATAAGAAAGGGTTCTAGTGGGTTCTTGAAGATATTTATAACCAGCAGGAGGAAACCTTTTTAGACTGACTAACAATTCCTAGGTACTGTCCCTTCAATTTGGATTCTTAAGTAGAACTTATTTTTTTCCAGCTATATATATGTTTTGGAACATTTTGTTTTCTAAGCACCTCTTATTAATTCGTTATATTCCATCTCACCTGGTTCCTGTGGAAAACATAAGTCTTTAAACACTGCAAATGTCATTTCCCTCCAAATGATCTTCCCCACTAATTTTAGCCACTCAGCATTTCCCCACCACCATCACTCTTCTCTATTTAACTTCGGAAATTTATTCTGACACTCTTCAGCATTTTTATTACAATTCTGTCAAGGATCTACCCTACTTCCACTTCAGAATACTACTCCATTTCAGAAATAAGAAGACACTACAACATTTTCCTCCTTCATGTTAGTTAACAGGAAGCCATTTAAACTTTCTAAGAGGTGGGAAGCTATATTTATATATTGCATACTTTAAGTCATAATTTTTGTTATTCCATTTCAACACTGGAACAACACTGAAATACTGTTCGGATAATATTTTTTAAAAAATATCTTTTTCAATCTATACAATCCTTAAAACCTCCACATGTTATTGATTTTCAACTTCCATCACCCTTAGCTAGCATGGCTAAACATCAGAGATGGTGGGAGATATAATCCAACAAAATCAGTAAGATCACATTTTCCTCACCTTTTCCTACAGCATCATCTAGTAGGATTCACCACTAGGGAAGTATGTCTAATGTCTAAGCCAGGCTCGGATATTCAAGCTCATCACAGCCTATTAAAGTTGTTCTGTGTGATCTTGCCTAAATAAATTCTGTCTTGCTGCATGGTAGCACACCTCCAGAGTGATCCAATTAGCACTCTCTTTTTCTCTTTTCTTTATTTGCACATCACATTAGAATGAAACTGTTATAACATATAATTGATAAGGAAAAAAATAAAATAATGATTTTATTCGTGGAATTATGTAATTAAAAACCATGTCTGTTCATCTGCTTTGAGGTCTGATTTCAGGGATGCAACCAAGGAAAGTCACAACAACTCTTTCTGTACAGTTCAGTGGAATACTTTACCTCTGCTGCAAATTTTGTTCCATCCACTGCATGCTCAGAGCCAATGTCATCATTGGGTCCCCAATGGAAGTGAATTTGGCGCAGTCTATAATTTCCAATGAGTGGACCCCCACTTAGCACTATAAAGAGAAAAGACACACACACACACACACACACACACACACAGAGTAGCATAATTAGGTTACTTACCTAGAGAAAATGAAATGTTTGCTTAAGTTTTCTTTCTACTGTTTGGGGACCAAAATAAACCTGATGCAAGAAAACCATTACTGGATTTTCTGACTTTAAAATTGTAGTAATTTTGATATCAGCAACAGCACTAGAGAAAGTTTAACAATTTTTCTGCTGCCAATGCTATTACTAGCTTGGGTGAGTAAGGGAACAATATAGGAAATGTAGGATGAAATCTAGGTGTTATCCTCAACTAGAAGAGACCCACTGAATTAATGTGATTTATATAAATGTTGGCCTGCCATTCAACAACTGATTCTACAGGCATACTCTAATCTGAACTAGCAGTTATATTTAGGATACAAAAGTGATCTAGATCCTTAAAATGCTGCAGGGTAAACCAGTTAATCTGCCCTCCCTAACATATGCACGATAATGAAAACTGGTGAACCAGAAATCTGTCTTAACAATGTGGTTGATCTCATGGACATAAAAGCTGGGGCCCTTTCACACTGTATATTATAGCACTGATTCTACTCTAACTGACATGGCAACATCATATGTAATACTGGAGTTTGTAGTTCGTTGGAGCACAAAAGCTCCCTATCTGACAATCCAAAGTTCCTCACCCAAAACAGTTCAGCTACCTGCATGTGGATGAGATGGAATCATATTCAAGCAGCATGCAGGCAACCCATTTGAACCGAGGCATATTTTCCTAGCAGCAAGAGAAAATTTTAACAAGCAATATCTTCTCAAAGGGCAATATATCAAAAGCAAAATAATAAATGAAACTCTAATGTCAGCCCAGATTAAAACTAAAAGCTGTCCTTAATAAAAGATTGCATTCAAGCATAACAAAATTTGCTAAGAAACAAACCTGATTTATTTTCAGTGTCATCAAACTCCACACTGGTGGAATGTCCATTGTTGAGGATGACTTTAGCAGATGAAGGATCATAGTTAGGGTACAGACGGCGTAGTGTGGGGTCATATTTAGTCTCCTGAGTTTTGATATCGATGGGAGATTGGCGGTCTCCATTAGCAAGAGGGAAAATTTCCTTCCAGTGAGAAGGTCCTAGAGGACATTGTAGTAGAAAAGTTGTTCATTAAAATACATTCCACACAATCAGAAAATGAAAGTAATTGCTATATGAGAAAATAATCACAATAACCTACCTGGATTTTCTTATTTTCTTAAAAATATTATTCTGATTATTAAAAATGGTGGCATTTAAAATGGTGGAAAATACCCCACCCCGTTGTCCTTGGTGAGCTACATGAATAACTTAATTCTAATGAATTAAATACCCAAGGATGCGGGTTAGAACATTAGGGTTGGTCATTTTCTGCCTACTTCCAGGCATTCTGGTCATAAGGAATGCAGCAGGCACCTGAAATTAACACACACATGCAATAGATTCAGAGAACATTCACACATCAGCAGATTATTGTATAGTCCACACATCAGCAATGCTTCATTCAGCTTCAGTGTCATAACACAGGGATCTACGTATGCCTTACCAAATCAGACCCTTGGTCCATAAAGCTCAGTATTGTCAAAACTGAATGGCAGAAATGTTTCCTAAGTTTACCTGGAGGTTTAAGGGACTGAACCTGGGACCTTCTGCATCAAAGCATTAGCTTTGGAAGAGTGTTATGGCCTGTCTTCATACTGAGATGTACATGAATCCAAATATGTCAAATCATACATTGGGTCAAAGCTCAATTGTGAGATTTGCACCAGAGCTTGGAAAATAGTCTACTGTTTCCAGAATATCCTATCCAGCATGTGCCAGTGGTTATGCTGCCTGAGGGGCTGGGGGATATAGATTCCAGAATCTCTCCAAAATTTGAGGGATTTCCCATCCCCTGGGTTCTAGCACCTCTGCATACTAAAATCTCTAGTCATGTTAGTGGGATTAATGAGAGCTGCAGGTCAAACCATGGAGAATCAAAATTTCCTCCTCCTCCTCCTCCTAGCAGCAAACTATTACTCCTTTCTCACTACACCTGACTATTAAATCACTACCTATGCCACTCTGCCAGAGGTTTAAAAAACAACATAAACATTAAGAAAAGCAGTAATACAAGTACAGTATGTGGACTTTGCAATCACTAGCAAAGGTTTCCAGGAAGAATGTTCAAAGTAGAAGTGAAAGGTTTGTGCTCAGGAATCTTCTCAAGTAGGACAAGAAGAAATGGACTTAAGTTAGCAATACAGAATTTTTTTTCTAAAGGAGGGATAATTTTCTAATTGATTACAATAGCATTCAGTTATAATGTAATGATAGCTTTCCCACTGATTTTCTTAGAACAAGAACCAGAAGTATAGTTGGGGTGGCGGTGGCCAAATAACCATAGTAATTCTGTCTCCAAATGATATTTTCTTTCATGCCTCAAATTTTTAGCCATGGGGTAATTTAAAACCTAAGTGGAGTGTTCAGAAGTACAGTTTAAGTGTTCAAAGAAAAAGAGCAGGCAAAGTTTCTAAGGGAATATACAAACATAGCAAATACGAGACTTTTAGGTGTGCAATGGTAGAAATCTGAGGAATGATGGAACATTTAATGGAAGGGAGAGAATTCTTATTTTGGGGTACTCCTTTTGCTCTCTTCACAGCTATGCTATTGACAAGAACTATGTCTGGAAATCTAAATTCAGTTCAGAAATGTGATAAGCTTCCTAAGAGGGGGAAAGGATCCTATTGCCTTTCTGTTTCTCCAAGTTCTCCAGGAAACCCAGGGTAGTGGGGGAGTTAACAGAAAAAACACACTTTATTCTGACCTGTGGTTATTGCTAGTTTGTATTAATCTGTGTGGGTGCATTCAAAGGCTTAATAACAATTCTTTTCAGTATTGTATAACAGTCCACTCAGTTTCAGTTCAGTTCAGTTTGTCTTGGCTTACTTAGTAGTCAAATCCATTTTACCATCCGGCAGTGAAGTAGCAGAGTTTGAGTGACAGAAAAGAGTAAATGTACTTTTTTTTAAAAAATGAATTATTTTTACTGCCAGGTAGATGAAAAGGATGCTTGTTCAATTTTCTGCCTAATGTCTCAAAGCTATGTGTCCAGTTTTGGACACTGTGTGCCTTGATTTGGATGGGTGGTTTAGTGCTGCTGTGCCAACAGCAATACAGTATAGAGGAATTAATGAAATCTCTCATAAACAATATTTTGTATTATTATTATTATTGCAGTTTATACTTAATGTTTTAAACCATTTTTGGCAGGAAAAAATCATCAACAGCCTGTTCCAGTAAAAGCAGTATAGTACTGAACAGTAGTTACATAGCACTTTTCATTTCCTTGGCATCTTTCATATGCATTATCCGAGTAATCCTTATGCAAGCTCTATAAGGCAGAGAGGTATTTCAATTGGAAGACTGTAGAGGACTGAGGCTAACAAGATCAAGCTCAGAAAGGTTGCTTTTTGGACAACTCTTCCAAAAATAAACCAACTGAAGAATTCTGGGAGTCGCAGTCAAAAAATGTAATGTCTCCAAACCTAGGTGTGTATATAGTGGCCTGTCAATGACAATATCTTGTCACATCATTTCTGTAATTCTTGGGAGAAAACATCACTATCACATTGCCTAATGTTATCTATGAGGTCCAGGTCATTCTACGTCAAACATATGTGTGTTCCACCAAGATTATCTTTCAAACTGCGTTCGTTTGACACCAGTCAAATTATAGTCCTGAAATCAATCAGCTATACAGTGATATACTGTTGTACTGAAAGGTCATCCTATTTTAGCATACAATATCATTTTAGCATGCATTTTAGCATACAATATTAAAAAATATATAAAATAATGTTTGCTAACTCTGGGAAGTTTAACCAGCGATTCCCATATACACACAGGTATATTTAAATTGGTTATACTCACTGGAACAAAGGAAGGAACTAGACTGCAATCCTGTACTTATAATGGGCCCTGCACATTTGCTGGGGTTAGGCATGTAGGACCCCCGTGAAAGTGGATAAATCACACATTTTACCTGAGAGAACACCTCTCTAGGAATCTCTAGGTCATCCAGTGTAACTCTTTGGTCAACATCTGGCACAAATTGTCCACAAAATCATGCTGAAGGACCTACAAATGTCTAGAGAAGTGTTTTCTTTTGGAATCTCTAGGTCCTCTAGGTTCTCCAGTGTAACTTTATGATCAATGTCCTGCAGAATCGCACTGGAGGATCTAGAGGTTCCTAGAGATAATATATGAATCAAATCTGTGAATAATCAAATCCGCAAAAGTCAATGGTGCAAATGTGGAGGGCCAATTGTATTTTGTTCAGGAAATCCCCCTGGGTAGGTTCAATGTCTTGCATTCAAAATGTCTGAATGCAATATATGAACCTACAGTCAGCTTTCTGCATTCATGAATTCAACCATTCACAGATTCAACCATCCACTGCTTGAAAATATTATATAGATAGATAGACAGATAGATTTTATCATTTTATATAAGGGACACTGATTTACAATGCCACTGTATTTAATGGGACTTGAACATCCACTGATTTTAGTATCCACGGGGGTCCTGGAACCAAACTCCGTTGAATACTATATAGACCCACTCCTGCATTGCATCACTGTTAAGTAGGAATGGGAATTTCATGAAACATCAGCTATAAATGAGTTTTACAATGAGTTTTAAAATGGCCATTTGTATTAATACAGTATTCCCCTTTGGGCAGGAAAACAGGTTTTTTAGTCCTATGTGCAGCATCTAGATTCAGTGGGAACCAGACATGCATGGAAGTACATGTACAAACACACACATTTTGCTGCACTTCCACCCTCCAGTAATCTCTACTGCCAGCTGCCACCTGATCTTATTAGCAGCAGATAGCAGATAAAAAACCATCTTGTGAAGTAAGGGACCAGCAGTATCCTAAAAAATTAAGACTTATAAAGAAAGGTTATTGGGAGTTGATTTGGGACTGTGCACCTGTGGTGGGTTACTCAGTCAGAAGCTCTGAACTGCACACAGAGGTTCTTGAAGGCAGGAACTCTAGTGCACACTAGAACATTTCACACACCACAAAGTCTCTCCTGACTGTGAAAGGAGGAGAGGATTGTCATCATTACCACCACCACCATTTTTATACGCTGCCTTTCTCCTAAAACTGAAACTCCAGGCTGCTGAATGGTCATGTTTGTCATTCATCAATTTAATATGCAGAAGAGGTACCTAAATATCCTAAAAGGCACCAGATCTCAACTGATCTTAGAAGCTAAGTAGGGTCAGTAAGACCTGGTTAGTACTTGGATGAAAACCCACCAATACCAGGTGCTGTAGACTATATCTCAGAGGAAGAAACTGGCAAACCACCTTTTGAGTATTCCTTGGAGTTTATCACACAGGACAGATCCTGTGCAGAAATTGAATTTAAAAATTTGGGGGGGAAACGCAAAAGTGGGTTGATTTTCAGACGTGTCGGGGATATTAATCAATAGCACAACAACCCAAACAGAAAGTCGACAAAGCCCACCCCTTTTTACTTTCCGGATTTTCCAAAGGTAAAAAGGAGCGGGTTTTATCTACTTTCCTTTCTGGTTACTGTTATGATAATGCTCATTAACCCTTACGTTGTATGAAAATCCACCCCTCTTTTGCAGGTTTTTTCCAGTTTAAATTCAGTTTCTGCACCGTGTGATAAACTCTCTTGCCTAAGTAAACCCTATGGAAATCATGGGGTTGCCATATGTCAACAGGCAACTTGAAGGCGTGCACACTTACTAAGCTTCCAGAGCAGCAGAACATTATGTTCCAAAACTTTATCTCTGATGTATGGCTTGCTAAACAGACGTCATTGACCCTGCTGCTGAATCAAGATTAGACAACTGCAACAGGGTACAGTATATGGCTTTACTGTAAGACTCAAGAATTCCATCTACTACGCATTTGTGCTGTGCACACTCAAATGATGGGATGATAGCTTTAAAAAGGCATTGTACTTATTAGAGAGCCAGCATGAGTGGTTTGAGTGTTGGACTATGACTATGGAGACCGAGGTTCATTTCCCACGTTGGCTATGAAACTGGGTGACCTTGGGCATATCACATACTCTAAGCCTTGGGGGAAGGGAACTGCAAAGAATAAAACTTGTCAATAAAACCTCCATGATAGGTTCACCTTAGGGTCTCCATAAGTCAGAAATGACTTGAAGGCATACAACAACAACAACAACAACAACATTATACTTATTAGTTCCAATGCAAAAGGTTGGAGGTTATCCTCAAACTCATCAGTCTAGCTCAAAAAAAAATCGCAAAGGCGCCATCCAAGGTGGGAAGATCAAGGAACATATTACCGTACTTACTAGGGATTTTTGGAGTTGACTGGAAATGCATAATCTTCATCCTTATTGTAAAGATTGGCCCCTAGCCCATCACCCTTCTGATTCTTAACACTATTACTGTATTTGAGTCTTGATCTAAAGAATCATGAATATCCATGCAGAGACTTCTTTATACTCCCAAAATGTGATTGGCACTACAGTGATCCCTCCACATTCCCTGGGGTTAGGGTTGAAGTATCCCTGCGAATGTGGAAAAAACGCAAATAAAAAAACCACAATTCTTTTCACCTTCCTAGGAATCTCCAGGTCCTCCAGTGCAACTCTGTGATCAACATCTGTCATAAATTGACCACAGAACCATGTTGGAGGGCCTACAAATGCCTAGGGAAGAGTTTTCTCTAGGAATTTCTAGGTTCTCCAGCATAACTCTATGGTCAACTTCCAGCAGAGTTGCATTGGAGGACCTAGAGATGCCTACAGAGAACATATTAATCAAAATTGCAAATAATCAAATCTGCAAAAGTTGAGTCTGCAAATGTGGAGGGCCAACTGTAATATGAAATTGCGTATCACTGTTGCAGGAAGGAGAGATATGAAGGCTGAAGTTTTCCTTCCCTTTGCTCCAACTGACTGGTGAGCACTACACAGAATATCTTTCGTGCAGTGTGAGTTTTGTACTGTGCATGATTCTTGCATGCTAACTGCTGAATGAAGTTATCCTGTGCCCAGATCCTTTCTTTACTTTTTCTCCCTTTCCCCCAAAACTGATGGCAGTAACAAAATCTCAGGAAATGCACAAAGGTGGCAATGAAATCAGTGGGGCTGAGTTCAGCTACTGCTATTGAGCAAACCCAGATGCAGAGTTTGGGAAGGTTACTTCTTTGGACTATACCTCCCAGAATCCTGCAAGGATTCTTAATACTATGAGGGTGGCTGCAAAGTGGAAATTCTGGTCTAAAGCACACTGCAGAAATAATCCATGTTGAGACCGCTTTAACTGCCCTGGCTCAGTGCCAGGGAATCCTGGAAATTGTAGTTTGTTGCAGCACCAAATCTCTCTTGAGATAAAAGGCTAAATGGGTTATAAAACTCCAGTTAAACTGGTGTCAAATTGGATTATTTCTGCAGTGTAGATACAGCCAGATGACTACTTTCTTTTAAATTGCACACTGAAAAAAATGTAAAGTCTGCACTGCCTTGGAATCAATTTGAAAGACTCTAAATGGGGAGAGAGAAAAATCTGTGAAATTTAACAATAGTTAAGAGAAAGATTATTAATGCAACATTGCAAAGAAAACAATATATACAATGCGCAAAAGCTTCTACTATACAAAGAGGTGTCATTTTAATCCTGGCACATACAGTTATCATCACAGAAGTTCCCCTTTTATCTCCAAAAATGGAACTGCATTGCCAGTGCTACAAAACTCAGCCTGATAAATCACATTTTGAAGCATATTTGACAAAATTAACGTCTCCTGTGATTTACTGTCCTTGGAGAATTATCCATCTCTCCATTCCTCTTTTGCACCCTCAAAATTACCAAGGATTGTAGGAGTAAACCTGGTGAGTGGAAAAGGAAATTACAGTACATTCATTTTTAAAATGTCTTGTCTGATAGTCTGGGTTTTTAACATTTTCAGGAACTGGGAATTAAGTATATGAGTACTGTATTGGACTATGAAGATCAGAGTTCGAATCCACCTTCGACCATTGAAACCCACTGGCTGACGTTGGGCAAGTGACACTCTCTCAGCCTCAGAGGATGGCAATGACAAAGCCCCTCTGAACAGGGTGATCAGACATCCTCCTTTTCCAGGACATGTCCTACAATTCAGCCTTCTGTCTAGAAAGGATTTCCAAAATGTATTCCATTTTGAGCATGACTAAGAAGAATGGATTTATATTTGAGCATTTTTAAGCTTTTATTTGGTCATGTCCTACATTTTTCAGTGCCTTGTCCTCTTTTGCAGTTAGGACATCTCGTCATCCCACCTCTGAAGAAAACATGCCAAAAAAAAACCCTTGATCAGTTCGCCTTAGTCGCCATAAGTTGGAAATAACTTGAAGACACACAACAACAACAACGATGTACTCTAATGGAAGTTCAGGCCACAGTAAATATGTCACATTGATATAAGTTACTGTGTGGTTTACACTGTGATACACCAGGACTGCATCCGCACTGCCAAAATAATCCAGTCTGACTCCACTTTAACTGACATGGCTCAATGCTATGGAATTCTGGAAATTCCCAGAATTCCACAGCATTGGGCCATGGCAGTTAAAGCAGTGGATTATTTCGGCAGTGTGGATGCATCCACTAACATGGTTTATGTCTCTGGAAATCTTTTTCAAGTTCATTTTCAAGAAGATGATCCAAAGGCTAACAAGGAAAAAAGGAGCAGGAGGTGCAAGAACACTTGCATGGAAGTGAAATCTCACTTCTCTTTTCTCTTCAGGTTGCATCCAAACTGCAGAAATAATCCAGTTTGACATCACTTTAACTGCCCCAGCTCAATCCTATGGCAATCTAGGAAACTGTAATTTTTGAGGCATTTAGCCTTCTTTGTCAGAGAGTTCTGGTGCCCCACCAAACCACAATTCACACAATTCCACAGCATTGAGCCATGGCAGTTAAAGTGGTGTTGAACTGGATTATTTCTACACTGCGGATGCAGCCTCAGACAACATGTGGGAAAAGGTAGAGGACAAGTGTGGTGCAAGTGGCTTCAATATGCATTCCTCATCTTAATAAGTAAAAAAAGTGTCTGGGGATGCAAAATAACTGCTTCCACCAGCACCACCTTTGAAAAGGTACCTCTATCTTATGCCAAAGTTAAAAGCAAAGCCTCCGCAATCTACCAGCCATCTCTGTAAAGCAGATGTAGAGGTTTATCAACAGGGGAAATCCCATGCAAAAACGGAAAAAAACACAAAAAGTAGGTTGATTTTCACAAATGTCGTTGGTAAACTGGTGTTAACCCAAACGGAAAGTAGACAAAAGCCACTGCTGCTTTTGTCTACTTTCCGTTCAGGTTAATACCACTTTAACAATGACGTCGTGTGAAAATCAACCCGTTTTTGTGGGTTTTTCCTGATTTAAACCCCCATTTCTTCACAGGATTTCCCCCATGTTATAAACTCCAGAGGGTAAATGATCTACACTGTACAAATAATGTAGTTTGACACTACTTTGATTGCCGTGGCTCCATCATACAAAATCCTGGGACTTGTAGTTTTGTGAGAATCCTAGAGTTGGAAGAGACCCCAATAACTATCCAGTCCGACCCCATCCTGCCATGGAGGAATTCACAATCAAAGCACTCCAGCCTTCATTGTAAATACCTCCAAAGGTGTGTGTGTGTGTGTGTGTGTGTGTGTGTGTGTGTGTGTACACACACACACACACACACACACACACACACACCTATCCCTCCATATTTGCTAGTGTTAGGGACATAAGACCCCCACGAATATAGAAAAACCGCAAATAACAAAAACACCATGTTTTTAACTGAGAGGACACCTGTCCAGGAATCTCTAGGTCCTCCAGTGCAACTCTGTGGTCAACATCCCACAGACACTGACCACAGAACTGCACTAGAGGAGCTACAAATGCCTAGTAAAATATTCTCTCTAGGAATCTCTAGGTCTTTCAGTGCAACTTTTAGTTAAAGTTGACCATTGAGTAGTACTAGAGGACCTAGATATTCCCAGAGAGAACATACGTACTAATCAAATGTACACGCAGTTTTATCTGTATTGATATTATGACTAATTGTATAGATATATTGTGTATTTGATGGACCTCTGAACCACTTTGATCACCATGGAAAAGCGGTATATAAATAAAACTATTATTATTATTATTATTATTATTATTCCATGAATAATCAAAATCCACAAATATCAAAGCCGCAAATATGGAGGGATGAGTGTATATATGTGTGTGTGTGTGTGTGTGTGTGTGTGTATATATATATATATATACACTTTATATCTATCTATCTATCTATCTATATTATATACAGTATATATATATATATATATGATTTACTATATATATATATATATATATTTACTCTCTCTCTCTCTCTCTCTCTATAATATTAGATAGATAAATGCCTCCAAAGGATGAGACTCCACCACTCTTTCTGAGAGGGTCTGTCCCACTGTCTAAGAAGGGCTCTTACTGCCAGGAAATTCTTCTGGCAGGTAAGGTTTGCAAAACTACAAATCCCAAATGCATTTGAGGAATTTAAGGCTCAAAGTCTAGGGTTCAGGCTCCTGCCACCACCACCACCTTCCTCCCTCTATTTCAGTTAAGCCCCAAAGGTGCTGCTGGTGCTGCAAGGGAGCCCTTTGCATAGAAATCCCCAGAATAGAGCTCTAGCTTTTCAAGCGGTATCAAGCCGCGTTAATTCTACAGTGTAGACGCAGAACAACCACCTAAAGAAGGGGGGACCACAACCATCGCTCCAGCACCCCCTTCACCCTCCAAGTCCTGAGCCTCTTGAGCCCCCGAGCCCCCCAGGGCTCTCTCCCCCCTCACCATTGTCCTCCTCGTAGCCCCAGTGCAGCATGGCTGAGGGGGGTGCTGGGGATGCTGGGGGAGGCAGTGGTGCTGGTGATGATGCTGCTTGCAGAGCCTGTCCTTTGTCGCGGGAGAAGCGTCCAAGCGTCCCACTGGCTGTGGCTTGGAGGACACCCCCCCTCTCCAGGGCCCTCTTATCATGCCCAGAGGGCTTGGCAGTCACCGCCCTTGGCCACCCCCCCTTTCAGGGAGAAAAGTTTAAACACTCCATCAGTGTGTTTGCTTGCTTGTTGGTTGGTCGGTTTGGTTTGGTTTTCCCCCTCTCAAAAGAGAGTTTAAGCTCGCCTTCCTTGGGCTCCTCACTCACTGAGGGACCATCTAATGGTGTTATTAGGGTGAGCTTGGCAAGTCACACTCTCTCAGCCTCAGAGGTAAACAGGGGCAACCTCCCTCTGAAATAAGCTGCCAAGAAAACCCCATGACCCCATGACTTGGTGACCCTGAGCAAGTCACACTCTCTCAGCTTCACAGGGAGGCAGTGGTAAACCTCTCTCCCTTGAAGAAACCAGCCAAGGAAACCCCACAACAGGTTCACCTTAGGGCAGGGTGGCCGGATGTCCTCCTTTTCCAGGACATGCCCCACATTTCAATGATTCTGTAATCTCAGCCTTCTGTCCAGGAGGAATTCCAAAACTTCCTCTATTCTGAGCATGATTAAGAAGCATGGATTTAGCTTTTTATTTGGTAACGTCCTCCATTTTTCTTGACTTTCTGACATTTTACAGACCCTTGTCCTCTTTTGCCGTTACAACACGTCCTCTTTTTCCAGGGCCTGCTCTACATTTCCACCTTCCCTCCAGGAGGAATTTCCAATAGGGCCTCCATTTTGAGCATGAGTTTACATTGATGTGAGTGTTTTGAACATTTATTTGGCCCTATCCTCCATTTTTCTTGAACATTCTTCATTCTGTAGTGAGGACATCCGGTCACCTTGCTAGATGTCCTAACCACAAGGGACCACAAAATGTAAGACATTCAAGAAAAATGGAGGACGAGACCAAACAAAAGCTAAAAGCACTCCTATAAATATAAATTCATTTCATATGGTTTCTTTACAGCTATATGGCATATACTGCATTTTATTACCTACATGACTGCATTGTTCTGATGAATGCTTAAAATTGTACCACAGCAAACTCTTGACTGAATTTACATTTAGATTATTCCTTTCATTTGTACATTGTGCTGAAATTAAGGGGGGGGACCCATTGCCTAACACCTTTGCTGTCCCTTTCCCCGCTAAACAAATGTGCTCTGAGCTCTGGGCGCAAGTTTTGTCTGCTGGTGGGCCTAAGAAAAAAGAACTGTAGAAGCATCCAACCTATTCCCATATTTGTAGCGAGGACAGGCTACCAAGTGAACACATTTCCCGAGAGAACATCAAACATGGTGTTACTTGCTCTGCTTCTCCTTCATGCCCAAAATGGAGGACATTTTGGAATTCCTCCTGGACAGAAGGTTGAAGTGTAGGACAAGGTCCTGGAAAAGGAGGAGAACTGATCACCTTGCCTAATGCTAGGGGTGTAGCATGAGCATTTTCACCAGAGCAGAGGGCAGGGACAAAAATGGCGGGGAACAGAAGTTATAATGTGAATATGCATGGCTGGACCCACAGTGACTCCAGATCTGAGCTGCAAAACCCCTTGTGTGATAAGGCCCAAGGGTTTGGGCATCAGATCCTAGGAAAGAGGTTTATCTTCTTCTTGTAGTTGTTGTTGTTGTTGTGTGCCTTCATGCAGTTTATCACACTGGGGCTAATTTCAGCGTTAAAGAGAGATTAAAGCACATTGAAAGCACCCCGCAAATAAAGCAAAAATGATGTGTAATTGCACTAATTATTATCACAAGGAATAGCGCAAATAAAATGAATCGAAATGCATTGTCGCTGAAATCCCGAAAGCAAAAAGATGTGCATTAATGCTTTTTTGTGACCACTTTAATGGCGGGTTGTGTGTGATGTCGTGTGAAATCGTAATTACATGATGTTTCTGAGATATTCATGAGATAAACTCCTGATCTCCTTCGTGTGATAAACTCCATAGTTGGATGATACACCAATGGCCATCCAGTCTGACCCCTGCCATGCAGGAATACACAATCAAAACACTTCTGACAGATGGCCATCCTGATCCAGCCTCTATTTAAAAACCTCCAAAAAGGGACATTCCACCACACTTCAAGGCAGCCTATTCCATTGTCGACCAGTTCTTACTCTCAGGAAGTTCTTACTAATGTTAAGGTGAATCTCTTCTCCTGCAGTTTGAATCCATTGCTCCAGGTCATGTTCTCTGGAGCTGCAGAAAGCAAATTTATGGCGGCCCTAAGGCGAACTTATCATGGGGTTTCCTTGGCAAGATTTGTTCCCCTGAGGCTGAGAACATGTGACTTGCCCAAGGTCACCCAGTGGGTTTCATGGCTGAGCTGGCAATCGAAAGACTTGTCTGGCAGGTATGCAAAGGGTAGCGCTTTGAAGACTACCTGTGCAAAAAAGTTGTAGCATTTGGGTTTTGAAGACTTGAAGTAGACCAAATCCACAAAAGCTTATGCTACATCTTATTTATTTTTATTTTATTTATTTAGGTATTTATATCCCACCCTTCATCCCTAATGGCTCTCAGGGCGGCTTACAATTATTTTTAATCAGACAGCTCCCTGCCCTCAGGCTTACAATCTAAAAGACACGAAACAAAAGGAGAAGGGAATGGTGGAGGGAAAGGGGATGAGAGGTCCAGTGGTTCTTCTCTCCCTCTGAGGCCTGGACCAAGGCAAATGGATTGGAGGGAGGGCTCTTCCTTCTTCCAGGCTAGCCCTCTTAATCTTAATTTGCACAGTCCCAAAGGTGCTACAAGATCTCTGAGAGTCTAGGAAGTAAATACTTATTAAAGTCATCCTACTGCAATGATCTGAACTTTTGAGAAAATCTAATAATCCATGATTTACAAAGGTCCAGTAGTTGTCATTTGTATTTGAGGGCCAAAATAAATATGAAACCAAGAAATTTGTGATTGGGTCCTTCAACTTCATTTGTTGTGGTTATGGGTATCAGGTTGGCATTGCCTTATGGTGATCCTATGAATGAAAGACCTCCAAGTGTTCTTGTCATCAGCAGCCCTGTTCAGATCTGGCAAACTCAAAGCTATGGTTTCCTTGACCGAATTAATCCACTTGTAATGCATCCTTTTCCTGCTGCATTCCATTGTATCAAACAGTATCGTTCTTTTAATGAGTCATATCATATCATCTCATGATGTAGCCAAAGTATGATAGCCTCAGTGTAATCAATTTGGTTTCTAGTAAGAGTTCAGCCTTGATTTGGAACATATCCAGAAAAGGATGATTAAAATGGTGAAGGGTCTTGAAACCATGCCCTATGAGGAACATGTTAGGGAGCTGGGGATGTTTAGGCTAGAGAAGGTTGATAAGATAGCGCTGTTTAACTAATTGAAGGGATGTCATACTGAGGAGGGAGCAAGCTTGTTTTTGGCTGCTCCAGCAAACAGGACTGGGAACAATGGATGCAAGCTCTAGGAAAAGAGATTCCACCTAAACGTTCCTGACAGTAAGGGCTGTTCGACAGTGGAACAAACTTCCTCATAGTGTGGTGGAGTCTCCCTCCTTGGAGGTCTTTAAACAGAGACTGGATGGTCATCTCATCTGTCAGGGATGCTTTGATTGAGAGTTTCTGCATGGCAGGAGATTGGACTGGTTAGCCCTTGTGGTCTCTGAGCTGGCAGAATGCAATAGTATTGCAGATTATGGATGCCATTTTTGAATATTCCTTTATGTGAATACACACACACATATACACAGAGCGAGACTGGGAAACCTTTATAAACTTAATGGAATAAACATTTAAGACAGCATGCCAAGAAATACCATTTTCAGGGAATGCTGTGGTGGCAGAAAAGATATTTATTGCCTTATAATGTGGGTTTCTGGTTGCTGCTATGTGAAACAGAAGGCTGTTTGATCTGATCCAAGAGTCATCTTAAATACAGTATATTAAACATGAATACACTGCCACCTTCAGTTTGCTGCTGATACTTCGGTTTGAATTTTCTAAAAATCCAGAATGCTCATAATCCCTGATAATTTTTAAATAATCAGAGTTCACACTCATGATTGCTTGTCCAAGGGTCAGTTGTTTTCAACCATAGTGAACTGATTTAGATACAATCCAAAAGCCAGAAGCATCTTTTGACGTTTTGGCAGTGTGCTATACAAGCCTACTCATGCTTACTTAGAGGTAGGCACCATTGCATTAAGTGCCTCCATGCTAAATATTCACATTGTTACTCAGCACTAAGTGTCAGTGGTGCAGCTTGTTCCCCATAGAAGGTATATACTGCTCGTGCCTGTGAGGCTGCAACTACATTGTAGAAATAAATGCAGTTTGACACCACTTTCAATGTTATAGCACCATCCTATGGAACATGAGATTTGTAGTTTTGCAAGGTTTTAGCAAGTTTCTTCACAGAAAGAAGGGGGGTTTGCTCTTGCCATCCACTGAGGCTGAGAGAGTGTGACTTTCCCAGTGGTTTCTTCTACACTGTCGAAATAGTGCAGTTATGTAATACTGCATTATAATCCTGATGACCAAATGTCCTCCTTTTCCAGGATATGGCCTACTACAATTCCCTTCTGTCCAGGAGGAATTTCCAAAATGTCCTCCATTTTGAGCATGACTACAGAAGCTTGAATTTACACGGACAGGAATCTTTTAGCTTTTATTTGGTCATGTCCTCCATTTTGCTTGAATGGCCTACACTTTGCAGTGAGGACAACTGGTAAACTTGATTATAATGGCTTTCTCTGCCAAAGAGCACTGGTGCCTCAGCAGACTATAGAGCCCAGGAATCTGTAGGCTGGAGCCATGGTCATTAAAGTGGTTTCAAACTGCATTATTTCTATAGTGACCTAGAACAAGTCACACTCTCTTAGCCTCAGAGGATGGCAACAGCAAACCTCTGAAGAAACTAGCCAAGAAAACCCTATGAGAGGGTCTCCTTAGGGTCCTCATAAGGAAAATTACTTAGTTGGGAGGCACAAATCCAGGGTGACTAACTGTCCTCCTTTTTCAGGATTTATCCTCGATTTCAACCTTCAGTCCAGGAGAAATTTCCAAAAGGTCCTCCATTTTGTTTGCGCATGACTACAGAAGCATGAATTTACATTGCTTTTAACTTTCTACTGGGTCATGTCCTCCATTTTGAGATGCCTTGTTCTCCTTACAGGACAACACAACAACTCTGGTCCAAAACACACTGCAGAAATAATCCATTTTGAGGCCGGTTCAAGTCAACTGCCCTGGCTTAGTGCTAGGGTATCCTGGGAATTGTAGTTTATTGTGGCACCAGAGCCTTATCATAGAGAAGACTAAACTACAGTTCCCAGAATTCCATAGCACTGAGCCAGGGCAGTTGAAGTAATCTCAAACGGGATTATTTCTGTGGTGTGTTTTGGACCTGTGCTACAGAAATAATCCAGTTTGACGCCGCTTTTAACTGCCACGGCTCAGTGCTACGGAATTCTGGGAACTGTAGTTTTGTGAGACACTCAGCCTTCCCTGTCAGTGAGGACTGCTCCCACAACAAACTAAAGTTCCCAGGATTCCCTAGCACTGAGCCAGGGCAGTTAAAGCGGTCTCAAACTGGATTATTTCTGCAGTGCGGATGCAGCCAAAGATGGGCCCTAGAAACATGAAGCATAAGACCAAAGGCACTGCTGTGTCAAATGTGGACGAACTCGAGACAAAGATATGTAGAGAGAGCACCTTTGAGACTAAGGTGGCATCCACACTGGAGAAATAACCCGGTTTGGCACCGCTTTAACCTATCAGGCTCAAGGCTATGGAATTCTGGGAGTTGGAGTTTGTTGTGGGGCCCAGAGCAGAGCTCATCTTTGAATTATAGCATTCAAAAGGGGGGGGGGGGGGGAGAAGAACCTGGTAACCTAGGCAACCATTCCCCCCTTCCCTATGGGCCAGGCAAGGAAGCCATTCAGGCGCAGCTGGATGACGTAAAAGGTCTGCGCGGGGGGCGCATGTGCTCCAGGTTCAGAGGCTGATGAAAGGAAGGGAGATTCTGGAGCTGGACGGTGGGTATCGCTTATCGTTAAAGGCCACTCTCATAAGGGAATGCTTGCTTATAGAAAAACCATACATGCCCATACAGAATCATTGGGGAACTATTCCCCATGTTTCTCTATGAGCAAGTATTCCCCATTGATTTCCTATGGGCAAGTACTGCCATTTGTTTTAGTATTCTGATTAATGTTTGATCCAAGGCATGGGAAATCTTTTAACTGTTTCCATTTCCTCGTTATCTGGGTTGAATTTGTGTAAATCCTATGTGGCCATCATTTTCGTTTTCTTTAAGTTTAGCATTAGGATTGCCTTTGCACTTGCTTCCTTGACTTTCTTTAGTGATTGTTCCAAGTCTGTGATGCTTTCCAATTGTAGTCTGGTGTTGTCTATGTTTCTTAGGTAGTTGATATTCCTTGCTCCTGTCTTCACTCCATCTTCTGTGTCTAAGCCTGCTCTTCTTTTGATGCATACACGTTGAGCAGATAGGGTGAAAGCATGCAGCCTTGACTGACCCCATTGTTTTAATATGGGTACATTTTATTTGTCGTCTTAAATAGATGTGTCTTAACTGATGTATTTGAACTGATGTTGTTTGTCTGTTAATTGTTGTTCCCCACCTCAATCCATGGGGAGAGTAGAGCAAGAAACAATGCTAGTATAGTGGTGGGGAAGCAGGGCTCTTCCCACTTTGACCAACTCCATTTGGCTTCTTATTTCTTGCAGTAGATGCATCTCCACTGTATTATTTTATTCATTTACATCCCACCTTTTCCCCAATAATGGAGCTCAGGGCGGTTAACAATGTTTTAAGACTAATACAGATTAACAACATTACAATGGTTAAATAAAAATATAAAATATAGGGCTCTTCCTGCTTTGACCAGCTCCATTTGGCTTCTCATCTCCCTCAGAGAGTGCATCTCTACATTGTTGTTGTTATTATTTTATTCATTTACATGCCATCTTTCTCCCAGTAAGAGAAGGAGGCTAATAACATTTAAAAAATAATACAGTTTAAAAACAAAAGTTAAATGAAAATATAGAACAAAAGGGCTCTTCCCCCCTAGACCAGCTCCATTTGGCTTCTCATCTCTCTCAGAGGGTGTATCTCCACTGTATTTTTATTATTATTCATTTATAGCTTGCCTTTCTCCCAATAATTGGACTCAAGGCAGCTAACATTTTAAAAACAATACAAATAAAAAGCAAAAGTTAAATGAATGTATAAAATATAGGGCTTTACACACCGCTTTGAGTCCTGTCACTGAGAGAAAGGTGGGATATAAATTATTATTATTATTATTATTATTATTATTATTAATATTAATAGAAACAGTGTAAATGTACCTTCTGAGGGGGATGAGAAGCCAAATGGAGCTTCTCATCTCCCTCAAGAGGGTACATTTTATATATGCTTTATATAAAATATGAAAATATATTTTATATTTTCATTTAACAGTATTGGATTGTGGCCATTCTATTCTAACATTTGGACAAATTAGACATCTCTGTTTAATACCCTGGTTTTGTGCATCTTTATTTGGGAGTGTGTCTCATTTACTTTATTGTAAGTAAATGAGTGTGTGTAAGACCTAAGATTGTAGCCTTACTTGCAAAACAAAAACAAAAAGACGAGGAGCTTGTGAATATCATTACTTACTGTGTCAACAAAAGCATTATTACTGAATTTTTAAAAATGAACAAACAAAAAGATAAACCAAATAAATGTATTTTTATACAGTATTTTAAGCAATGGGCAAGAACAAGGCAAAAACTCAGAAGCAGAAGAATATATTCCATGTGGCCAACAGAAAAATAACAAAAGCTAAAAGTAAAGCAAAGCCAGTAACAACCAGTTTGAAAAAGGTAAGTATTGTGGGAGATAATTACTGGTATTGTTATGAAATTATGAAATGGAGACTCAGCCATCTCTGTTCTGTAGTGACAAACAACAGTGAAGTTTACTGTATTGTTATGCATCCAGCTACAAGAACAGAACTGTACTGTTTTCTGAAATTCCTTTCTTCTCTCTCTACTGGTTGGTAAATAGCCTTGTTGTGTATAGGGGGCAACTGCACAAGGCAGCACCTAAAAGATGGTTGTTCAGGCGGTGAGGAAGATGTGCTGTAGTACTGCCTAACAGAACTTGTTGGAACCTCTTCCTTATCCAGGATCTTGCTACAGTTAAAACTACTGGAGCTCCATCCCACATTCTTCCTGGTGACCCCTAACTGTAATAAAAAACACTGCTGTGGCACCTTAAAAACTAGCAAATTCACAAATGCTACTGATATAGTAAATCATTAATCATTATGTTGCCACAGGACTTTCTTTTGCAGTCAATGAAATGTATAGAATGGGTATGACATTACGTAAATTATAATATAGTTTGGATATTTGTACTTTGATATTAGGTGGTGTAACTAGGGTCCAAAACACACTGCAGAAATAGTCCAGTTTGAGACCGCTTTAACTGTCCTGGCTCAATGCTAGGGAATCCTGGGAATTGTAGTTTGTTGTGGCACCAGAGCTCTGACAGAAAAGGCTAAATGTCTTACAAAACGACAGTTCCTAGAATTCCCTAGCACTGAGCCAGGGCAGTTGAAGCAGTCTCAGAATGGATTATTTCTGCAGTGTTTTGGATCTAGGAGGGAATAAGAAGATTGAGTGTCAGCTGTAGCATGTTGGAGGTATTTGCCTGAGGGTGGTGATGGGTGGAGCGTGAGAATGAGAGGTGCTGTTGGAATGATGTGGTGAAAAGAAAGAATGGAACAAGTTTTGGAAGAATTAAGGTCCTCTACAGACTGGCATAAAGAGCTGGTGTGGGAGCGTGGGGACCGATTGTCCTGACTCCATCCCCATGCTGCTCACCTGACTAGACGGCAGGTGGCATCACACTGCATCTTTGGTGTGTTTACAGGCACTATACCGAAGAAGTGAAGAACAGTTGCTGTGGCGGCGACTAGGGTGCCCTTTCCATGGCACAAAAAGGAGCACCGCAGAAAGGCAAATTGGGCTGCGGCCCCAATCTAGTGAGGGAAGGACTGGCTGCAGCCTCTCCAGAGGGGTGGTCTGTTCAGCCCCTAATTCCCCAAAGGGATTAATAAAAAGCAAAGTTTTGTCTTTACACCAGAATGAAAAGAGTGCTGTATGAGAAAAGGTCCCAATTATATTACGAAATAATGTGTAGAACTTTGTTCTCAACTTGTGTTGAAGGCATATCTAGTAAATGAAGTTCCCTTCTGCATGTTTACTGTATATATACTAATGTGAATCTCTAACCAGAAAATGAGCCCCCAAAAGGGGCCATATTAAAATCTTTAATTTTTGCCCCAAACCTGCCCTCGACTTATATGCGAGTCCAATTTATACATGACTATATACAGTTATTGTTTGTGATGTTTACTTGCTTTATTTTCTCCCTTCCTCAGACTTGCTCTTCTTTTGTGCTTCTGTAATTTATTGTCCAGCTGAGAGTACCCATGTATGCCTCTCCAAAATAATTGTAGGCTATGAAACCATTACTTGTTTTCATGAAATATGTTTCCTACTTTGTTTTTAGCACCTATTAATCCCAATGGCACTATTCAGCTTTATCATTTCTCTTGCACAGCATAGAAGTGTAGTGTATATAATGGGTACTGGATGTAGAAATTTGCCATGTGTGGCAAGAAAACAAATTTACAGTGGATCTGCTCATAAATCTTTATAACTGGATAGGGATAATTGAAATTGACTCTCAAAACTGAATAAATTAGATATGTAAACAATTCTTCCTCAGCCTAAGAAACAAGCTTAGCTTTTCTGTAAATAATGCTTTTTGTTGTGACCAAGACATTTAATATATGATATTGCTTACCAAACCTTTAAAATGTATTAATATAATTTAATATGTAGGTTATATGATGCATATTTACAGTACTCCAGGCAAAAATGAAAGTCAACAGTTTGTGCATCAATTTTAAAAGATTTTATATTGAAGAAACACACGCAGCGTTCAGCATGAAACATCAGCCTCATTCCCTGTACTTTAGTATTCTTCCTTCGAAGTGATTGAAAAATATGGCTTATTTAATTTAGGTATTTATAGTTATTTTATGGTGGAAATATATTAGCATCTTGAAAAATAAAAGCCTCTGTATTCTCCCCCTTTCTCTGAAGATCAATATTGTGAATGAGGAGAAGGTTAACACAGCAAACAAAGTATTCACTGAAGTTCAGAAAGAAGTTAGACAACTGTCAAAGGCTATTCTGTCAGACTCTTCAAAGATGAATGAGGTAACAAAATTATGTTTCTTTATACATCACTCCCTTTGATCTGTGTCTTTAATTTTTAAATTGATATACCCAGAATTTTAAAGCATAGGGCATTCCTCCTGTAATTTATTTAGATTAGTTAAGTTTGACAATAGAAAAGTAATAGTAAAGGGAGGTAAATTAACTAACCGCAAATTTTGTTGGAGGAAAAGGGAGGTTCTGATAGTATTGATAATAACTTCACCTTTGGCTAGAAGGCTTCCTAGTTAAAAACTGCATTCCTACAAGCTGGATGTTGGCAAAGAGAGTATTCTAAATGTGAAGTCAAAGGCTTTCATGGCCAGCATCCATGGTTTTTTGTGGGTTTTTCGGGCTATGTAGCCATGTTCTAGAAGATTTTCTCCCTGACGTTTCACCAGCATTTGTGGCTGGCATCTCTCTGAAGATGCCAGCCACAGATGCTAGTGAAACGTCAGGAAGAAAATCTTCTAGAACATGGCCACATAGCCCGAAAAACCCACAAAAAACCACAGTATTCTAATGTTTCAGGATAGCAATTAAAACAAGTCAGAATAATAGTATTGCTCTCTCATATATATATATACACACACGCACACACACACACATATACAGTGTGCCCGCGTCATACGCGGGCACTCTATAAGCAGCTTTTAGCATATGCTGAAAGCCACACAGGAACGCATGGGGAACAAGGAGTGGCATGTCCCATTGGGATTGGGATTAATAAGGTGCAAGCCTGTGGCGTGTACCACTGCACTACTACACCACCGCATGCACAAGCCCCATTCACTTAAATGGGGCTTGAGCATGTGCGGAAATTGCTTTACACTTCATCCGTCTGAAATGTCTGTAGTAAGTGTATTCAGGAACAAGACTGTTTCACTGTGATACATACACTAGTTCATTCAACAGCAAAGATATTTAAATTAATAGAATACTTAACTCTATGTTTTCCCCTTTCAGATTCCAAAGGCTCTGGAAGCTGAACCAGCTAATGTGGATGCTGCTGCTAACTTACTATCTCAGTTGTAGCACAAAATAATGTATCTTCAACAAAGTCACATATATGGTATATCAGCAAACAACAACTCTTTGTATATTTTTTTATTTTAAAGATCTTGTTAATGTACAAGCATTGGCACTCCTTATTACAAAAAGTGCTTTCCTAAATCTAGGAACATGGAATGTCCAAGTGTAAAAAAGGAAAAAAGAAACTTAAAGTGCTGTTTAAAAAGGCACTCCACAAAAATGTTGGTTTTCACTGACGAAAATGGAGCAGTCTTTAATAAATGCCCTTCATTTTACAATTGGCAGTGGACATTTCAGACACAAGTCCAATGTTTTAGAAAGAGTGTTCTCATGGGACAAGATTTGAATGAATGCAGCAACCTTTCTGAACTGGGATGTTTGGATATTATTATTAAAGCATAGATGGGAGAATTCAGAAACCTTGGAAATTTGTGGTCAGTAAAGTACAATACCGTATTGTACTGCAACTGTATTAAGATCCTGTAACAACTCAATGCCACCCCACCCTTTGTATTAAAAGGCCATGTTTGTTTTTCTAGGTGTACCATTTGTTCACAATAAGAGAAATATGTACACCCAGTGTTGAATTACAGAAGTTTTACATTAATTATTTTAAATACACTACTTGCATTATGAAATTAAGTGTACAATATTACATAGTTAGAGGTAGATGAGGCAATCTGGCTGCTTCAAATCTTAATAGTTCAGTATCTGCACATCAAAGAGATCACAAACTCCTTCATTATCATCCAGGTTGAAGTTGTAGTCATCTCCAGGAGTAGGAGAAAGCCTTAAGAGAGGAAAAACTGTAGAAAAAAATCTTAATTTAATACCTGTTCATGCATTTCATACTTGCTGGATTTACTCTATTTTTTAAACTTGAAATCCAGGATCCAGCAGCTGAAGCCAGATGCAGAAGTAATATACAGTACGCCCGCATCATACACTGGCGCATCTTACATGGCTTCCAGCATACACTGGAAGCCACACCAGAAGAAGCAACGGTCCGCGTGCCGCCATGTGCCACAAGCCCCATTCACTTGAATGGGGCTTGAGCATCCATGTTTTTTCCCTTACGTGTAGGGTCCGGAACGGATCCCCCATGTAAGGGGAGGGTGGACTGTACTTAGAATTAAATGCAAAAGCCCAGAATTCATTCAAGCACAGGTTAAGACAAAAAATTAGTTTCTGGTACCAGAACTGCACTGAGTTCACAGCCTTTTTTGTTTATCACAATCTTTCATCATTTAAGCAAAAGGAAAAGGTAGTATTGTTACAACTGCTAAGAAACTGGGAGCCAAAAACCCTTGTTGACTAGCTGAAGTGTGTGAAGAAGGTCTGGAAACTGTCTCCTAAGAGGAGCAGCTGAGGGAGCTGAATATGTTTAGCCTGGGGAAGAGAAGGTTAAGGACTGCCATGAGAACCATGGTTAAATATATGAAGAGATAACATATTGAGGATGGAGCCAGCTTATTTTCTGCTGATCCAGAGACTAGGACATGAAGCAATCGTTTCAACCACAGGAAAATATTCCACCTAAATGTAAGGAAGAACTTCCTGGCAGTAAGAGCCATTTGACAGTGGAACACACTGCCTCAAAGAGTGGTAGTCTCCTTCTTTAGTTTTTTAAACAGAAGTTGGATGGCCGTCTGTCAGGAGTACTTCAATTTGTGTGCATTCCTGTTTGGCAGGGAGTTGGACTGGATGGCCCTTGTGGTCTCTTCCACCTTTATGATTCTTCCTGGGTCAACATACTGGAATAAGGACTGGTGGCTCTGCACAGTCAAATAAACTGTGTGCCATATAATACCAAATATTTTAACTGGGAGTGTTTATATAAAATGTTAAGTAACAAAAATGGGTTTAAATATACTACCAAAAACATTTTTTTCAACCATTAATATGTGTTTTTCCTCCCTCTCCAGGTATAAAGTGGAAGAGACAGCATATAAAGCTGGAAATTACTTTGGGTGTTTGTGTAACACAAAATGTGGTAATCAGCAAGCAAGTGAGAGAGAGATTATTGTTGAAGACAAAAAACACTTCCACACATATTGTGGCTATAAGCTCACAAGCAGCAGGCCAGATCATTTTCCATGCTAAATAGATGAACCAAAATTGTGGGGTGTTGTAACAAAGCACTAATAACAGGTATCTCTAAAGCAGCCTTCCTCAACCTGGTGGAACCCAGTACTACACTTTTGTTATCTCCAGGCAGTTTAGCACCAGGTTGAGAATGTTCTAAAATGAAATTCCAATTTAGTGTGCATAACCCCCCAATATAAATGATATAGGCCCAAAACACACTGCAGAAATAATCCAGTTTGAGACTGCTTTAACTGTCCTGGCTCAATGCTAAGGAATTCTGGGAACTGTAGTTTTGTGACACATTTAGCCTTCACTGTCAGAAAGCGCTGGTACCACAATTCCCAGGATTCTCTTGCATTGAGCCAAGGCAGTTAAACTGGTCTCAAACTGAATTATTTCTGCAGTGTGTTTTAGATCATAATTTAACATTCTTGTCTTTTTTTCCTGGGAAACAGGAATTCATAAGTAGTTGTTGAATTTGTTTGCTATAGACAGAGTGAACTTGTGATCTGATTATGATTCTACTGAATAGGGGTGACATAGTAATCAATATTTAGGATGTTTCCATTAAGCTACAGCATTAAGTGTATACTGAGTTGGGTTCAGTTTTAGGCTTGTGCAACCAGCTGCTGGAAAAAGACTGCTACACCTGTTCCCTGAAAATAATACAAAGAAGGTTGGGAGAATTTGCTCATTGTGATGTACTTGTAAAATCAGAAGCCACCTTCATAAACGTCTATTGCATCCAGGGCACTGTACATTTTGGGGGGGGAGGGAGACAACTAATGTTTGAAGTAGATATAGATTCTACTTTGTTAAAAACAACTACAATGAAAACAAACGTACCATCAGAAGACATCAGTTCATCAATTATATCACTGTTAATTATGCCTAGGAATAAAAATGCACATTTGTAATTTCAATAAGATCAAACTGCCTTAATAATTCAGGAATAAAAGTTCTCACATTTAACTAGCTCTTGCAGTTCACTAAGTAAATGTTTAAACTGTTTAGTTACTTAAGGTTCCTGAACCTTTTTCCTGGACTTCAGATATTTCACAGAGAGTGTTCTGTTGTATACTTCCAGAGAAAACTGCTTCCCACTTGACATTATGTTCTTAAGTTAAGCATTTGGAATACAAAACAAACTTCAGTAATGAAGAGCATTAGTGAATTACCAAAACCAGAGCCTCTCATAAGGGGCAGCCTGTGGACAATGAGGTTCTTAAAGGCATTTTTACCATAAAACATACTTGGCATGTGACAGCTATAGGTAAAAAGATTTGCCTTCAGAAATGTAGCCAATGTCAAGACCCCATTAAACAGCAGTATTTTCCTTTTCACATTCCTGAGCATTGCCGTCCCTTCCCAACCTTAAAATTAGAATTTAAAAAGATGTTCTTTACCTCCAGGCTCATCCATCTTTGCTATGTCAAATGTGTTTGGTTTGAGAATACTATTAACATCCAGCGGAATTAATGGCTGGCAGGTATTTGAGCTAGGTGTGGTTTCTGTCACAAGGCTGTCATACAGCTCAGAATCTGGAATGCTGGCATAGAGAGTCTCTGGAGTTGGGATGTCTTGTAGACTGATGTCTGTAACAGTAGGAAAGTTCACATTAGAAACACATGCGGTTTCAGCACAATCAACTAAAATTAATATGGGATGAGCAATCCTGTTATGATACAGTCAAGGAAGAAGAAATAATAAATATTACATCAGAGAATTCAATGAAAAGCCACACTCAAATATATGAAGTCCAGCATTTTGTTTACAGAGGCCAACTACAAGTCCAAAGCACACTTCCAAGCGCCAATCATTCTGGACAGCCACATTTTCTACTCTACAGTTCCTGGACCATGTTTAAAGCCAGCCACATGAAGAGTGTTGAAGTAATACAGTAAGAGATAACTTGTGTGTTTGATAGCTGATGCCAAAAACTAATACCATGCATTTGTTTCTGATGATGGTGGGGGTCAGTAAAAAAATCAAAATGTTTGTATTTTCAACTGAAAGATTCTATTTACTTCAAAAGCCGATTAATACTTGAATAATGTTGCTAGATTAAAGAGACACATATGAGCTCTAGTTATGTTCAAATGGACATATTTCAACTAATCTAAGATGCATGAATCCCTTTGCCAATCAGGTTGGGAAGCCATTTTTTTAAAAAAAAATCGTAATTATAGCTTCTTGGGTCTAAGCTGGGAAGCTATGGTTTAAGGTCTGTGATTTAAGGTCCTCAGTTATCCTGGCAGTCTGAATAATAGTTTGATAGTCAACAGTGTACTTCTAGCCAGAAAACATTTAAGACCCTAAGTAAATGATGCATTAGATGTAAGTGTCACCTCAAATGATTGATACATTTGATTCTAGTTTGACCTTTCTACTCCTTGCTACCATAAAGGCATAACATATGTTTAGGAAAGACGAGTCACTGTATATTCAGTATGATTTCACACTGTACCAGTATCAGGCTTTATTTCCAAGTCCTTTGAGCACACATCATTTCTAGTCACCGTGATATACTTAGGAATCCCTGAAAACTCTAATAGTGATAAAATCAAAGTACTACCATGTTTCCCAGAAAATCAGACATACCCATAAAATAAGATGTAGCAGGATTTCTAATAATAAGCATTTGAGCAATATGAGCCATACCCCAAAACTAAGACATAGTGATAGGTGTGGCTATGCAGCATACCAGCGCGGAGTGGTAAAGAAGACTGCTACTGTGTTTCTCCCAAAATAAGATATCCCCTGAAAATAAGCTATAGTGTGTCTTTTTGAGGAAAAATAAATATAAGACAGTGTCTTATTTTCGGGAAAACACGGTATATACTATGATCTACTTTCATCCATTTAATTACTGTTTGGAAAAGGAGTTTTTGCCTACCTGTTGGCATATCTCTGACTGGTGTCTGTAACAGGGATTGTTCCTGATTGGAGGCTCCAGATACTTGTGATATCTGAGGCTCTGCATTAGTTTTAGAGGGAGTCAATGGAACAGTAGGTTGAGATGGAGGATGTAGGAGGTCATCTGGTGGAGGTACAGGAAAAACCACTGGCCTGGAGGAAGTGGACTCTTTATTTATGAGCAATACATGAATAGGCCCTGAATTACTCTTTAGATTGATCTGGTATTTCTTTTGTCCCTTGAGAAAAATACAGGGCAGATAAAAAAGTTACAAACTGAATTAGTTATGGATGTTGAATTAGAAATTAAACTACATGAAAGTCATGTATCAGATCACACAGAGAATATTTAGGTGTTGTATCCCCCCCCATTCCCATGAAACCCTCATGCTTCTGTAAAGGAGTGTGAATTTTAACAGAAATACAAAATACGAATATGGTGAAAAAGTGTGAACAGGATTTTTTCAAGCCACAATACCCACCAAATAAGGTGGGAAAAAATCAACAATGTAAGACTTCTACCCAACACTACTGCCCTATTACCATACCCACATTTTTGCATTTCTATTATCATTCACCTTCCCCTTCCTCACTCACTAGTATATATGTCCATCCACAGAAGCTTCACTCAGTTTGTCTGATGAACTGGACCGTGGTTCACAAAAGCTTATGGTAGAAATGTTTTTCTCAGCCTTAAAATGTTATGTAATTCCTTTATATCTTTCTTTTTATGATAAAACAGAATATTCCCCTGCTGTGTGTGTGTTTTAATGTATTTTTTTACTATCAAGAAAATAGATATTTAAACCAAATTAGTGCTATTTTTCAATTAATGGGAACTACTAAGTATTATAAAACAATACATTTTCCAATATTGTAAACAAATTTCCCAAATAAAACACACAAAGTCAAAACATAATGCATCTGCCATGGCTCAGTGCTATGGCATTTGCAGTTTTGTGAGATATTTAGTCTCCTCTATCAGAGAGTTCTGGTGCCACAATGAACTGCAAATCCCAAGATTTGATAGGATGGAGCCATGACAGTTAAAGGTGGGTCAAACTGCATTAATTCTGCAGTGTGGCAACAGGCAAGCTTGCTGCTTGGAACCAAAGTCTTGTGAGGTCTAATCAGATTAAAAGAGCTGTTTATACATACCACATGAGGTACAGGAACTTCCAGTTGTGTGCCAGAAGGTGCCTGAATTGCTAGCAGTGTATCCCCTAATCATGAATTGTCAAGTGTTAATTTGTGCACATTTCTGAATGTTATAAAATCAATTCGGCACATGTGCATCAGCTTGAAATCCCATACATTTTCATGCACTTCACAAAAGATCTAACTAAATTTAATCAGCTTAAATATGTGGAACAGAGACCATGATACTCCTACACTTTCTTCCCACATTTCTTCTAGGAGTGTAGGGTGATACTCTAAAGAGAGTTTCCATGACTGAGAAAAAGTGGTCGAATTCACATAGTGAGCTTTCATAGATGGAATGATTTAGTTTAATCATATTTAATAACACCTGAATGCAAATATGAGGATTTTGCTATATCCTGGAAAAAGGTGTGACTGTGGTCAACACTATATTCCATAAACAAGGCATGAATTTTATAAGAGAGAAAAACCCTTTTTGTTATGTAACTTCAAGTCATTTCTGATTTATAATCCTAATATAAAATTGTCATGGGGTTTTCTTGTCAGGGTGTATTCCCAGGGGGTTTGCCATTGCTTTCCTCTAAGGCAGGAAGTGTGTGATCTGACCAAGACATCAATTGGGTTTCCTTAGCCAAGCAGGGATCTAAACCCTGGTCTCCCAGAGTTCTAGTTTGACACTCAAAACACATTCATTTTCCTGAAGAAACCCACTTTGTCCTGATTTAGCCACTTCACTTTTCTGTATTCTGTCAGCTTTATTCTACACAGAGATGTAAATTTCTAGAATTCTGAAACCATGAAAAAGTCCACCACCCATGTCCCAGAAAAACAAGAAATGTTTGGAAAAATAGGAAAATGTAGTATTAGCATCCCTTGCAGGTTGAAACTCAGTTTGTTATTTTAGGACTAGAACATGTGTTATGTGTACTTTGATTTGGAATACAATTGGTATGTATGGTAGATATACTAAATGGCCAACACAGCTACCCCTGCACGTTTTCTGAAATGTAATTATAAAGTACAGTCAACATCACAGGTTCCCCCCAGTACTATTTGTAAAGTTACCATATTTTCTATCAACTTACCATTGAAGCAATCACAAATGTCTTCATGGGTGATGTATGAAAAAGTGGAAAAATGTCAAGGATTTTTTTTTCTTCAAAATACACTGATAAAACAACATTAGATACTTTTGGGGAGAGGATGGAAATTTGAGAATTTTGTTTGAATATTTTGTCTGGCACAGACTAGAGTAGTGGTTGGAAGCACATAGTTAAAAATAATAGGGCTGACTTAAAATCTGCCTTTGACAATAACTTACTAGGACATTCTTAGTTGAGAATAAACCTCAAGTAAAGATGCTATTGTATGAGTTCAAGACCCTTCTATTTTGATAAGGCAAGGGGTTCTCAAATTGGCTTGACCCAGCTTCTCAAGTTCACTCAACCCAGAAAGACTGTCCTTCTGGAAGCTGCATTTGAGTGGCCTTATGGATCAGCACATGATGTCCAGGCTGCTGCAGTGGGTGAGTTTCTGGAAGGAATCAATACAAATTGGAGCCCTGCTTCCCACTGCTGCAATTGTACCTTTGGATCCAAGCTACTGAACAGTGCTAGACATACTCCTTTGGAAACATGTATAGGATTGGGCATCTAATCAGTGATGAACTACCAGTGTGAATTACCAAAGAAACATTGCAATCATTCCATTCTCAAGAATTACAACATGCTTTTTAAAGGATATTGTTTATTTGTAGAATCTTCCTTAACATTTTTTATGCTTTGCTGTAACCACAATTTCTGCTGATCTAACTCTTTTTCTTTTAGTTCTAGATCTTCAATTTCTGCTTCAAGGTATCTCAACCTGTCCACAATCTCTTTTGTATTACAGCCAGCACCCACACCTCTTAAAAGAGAACAACAACAAAAAATTAACTATAAGGTGGGCAAAGGTAGTAAAAAAAAACCCATAGTAGTAGAGATTTGGAAATCTTTTAAGCAGTATTAATTTAATCTATGCTTGGAAATAGAAATGCAAGTTTCAGGCCAAACCAAAACATATTTTTAGTGGAGGAAAATAATGGAGTAAGTGATCACTGTGATTGGGGTATATTCACGTTCATTTCCCCTAAATAAAGTGTCTCATGGGTCAGCATAAAATGGCAGAGATCCTACATTGAACAGGTGGAGTGTATCCCCCCACCCCCACAGGCACACTTATTTTCTCCTTCACCCAAATCCCGTCAAACCTCAGTAACAGCTCCTGTTGCTGCTGTTTACTGGAGGGGTGGCAGGCGGGCAGGCAGGCACTTCAGATAATGCAAAATCTGTTTGTCCTGCCTTGGAGGGGAGATGAAACCTCCTTTTCCTTCCTCTGGTAGCCTAAAGCAGCCACATCATTGTTTGAATTGTCCCACCCACTACTCCCAATGTTAAGCATTACCAGTGGTCGTTCCTGAGATTTGACATCTGTCAGAGGGAGCTTTTTCCTAAGGGCTTGAAAAATTGCTCCCTGCATTCTGTCCCAAAAGAGACATAAGCTACATTTACACATGTGTATAAACTACACTTACACATGTGTGTCAATTACAGGATACTGCCAAATGACTGTTTGATTTTACAAAAAAAAAACAAAAACAAAAACAAAAACAAAAACACCACCTTAAAGGCAGAATATTATTTGTCCTTTGCTTCTATTATTCTAAGAGAATACCAGATAGAATATTCTCCTTTAGTGCTGCTGCCTTGTCTGATTGTTTCTTTAACGGTAGCAACAATGCAGAACAATGGTCAAAAATAATGAGTTTTTTCTCCATATGTCTAGCCTTATGCAAATATTTAATTTCTATGATAATACAGCCTGAAGTCTTGAAGTGAATTTCCTGAACCGAAATTTCCTAAAGTAAAAGCAGACTGTACACAGAAGGTAAAGCAATGTAACAGCCTTGTGGGTCAATCCTGGCCCCTGAAGGAATTTTATCTGTTCCAGGCAATTTTAATTAATGTGTGATTTGAAGAAAAACGGAAGAAAGGAGGGAATGTTTTAAGAGATGTATAGGATGCTCTTCAACTCTGCAACCTTGGGCCATGGCTCACTGGCACAACACACACATTGCATGTAAAAGGCCCCAACCATCTCCAGGTAGAAGCAGCAAAAGTGTCTGTCTGAAATTGTATAAGTCAGTGTCAACCCTACTGAGCTAGACAGACCAATGGACTAATTCCAATGAATATAGAGGGTTTGCATTTCTACCAAATAGAATTCCAATCTCTGCCAAACTGTCTGATGAACACTGCTGTAGAGTATACAGAAAGTGATTATCACTGATAATTAAAATATTAAATCTTATAAACGAAAACCATCATCTGAAACATTTGTGTAAAAAAACCTGTTTCTCTTACTTCCACTGGATGCTGTTTTTTGACTTTTTTTCAATGAGATCTATCCCTTCCAAAACATTGGTGATATCATAGATCCGCCTCTTCTGTCTTACAGCAAGTGTATCAGCAGCCTGGTAAGAGAACAGAGACAAAGAACAATGAATGCAAATGAAGGGCAAAGGGGGAGGCTCATTAGATAGTTCAGTGAATCTACAAGTCTCCGAGGGAATATTCATCACAAGACTAAAAGGGTAAATCGTCAAACTGTCACAGTCACAGATGTGCAATTAGATGCCTTGGACCACTCTTTCTGTCTTTGGGAGAGGGACAGCCACCTTAGGAATGACCTCCTCAAAACATGCCTCTAGAATTTCCCACATGAGAAAGAGTTCTTTCAAAGTTATCCATGCATGAGTCAACTCCATGGGGAGTGTAGAGAGGGAGGGGATAGAGTTGAAAAGATGGCTCTTTTCAACAAAATGCAGGGAAAATGCCATTTTCTTTAAAATATTAGATATAGAATATAAGGATGACAAATCACAGTAGTAAACGAAGATAAGCTTCTCTCCATCTTTTAATTGAAGTGTAATTTAATGTGGAGTTGCTATGCTACCAAAACATAACTGACAATGATTAAGATAGAATTTCTGTAAATTAACACCAGCAAGAGTGAAAATTATAGATATTATGTGTCTGTGGGAGAGAATGACATAGGAGGAAAGTTGGTAAAATCCAAAGACGCTAGAGTATGCTCTAGTACCTATTGTCTCTTGATGCTAAATACAACAGCAAAAGGAGACTGAATGAAGTTTAACCTGCAAGTAAGAGCCAACGTGATCAGCAGTCTAAGCTCTGAGCTTCAAATTTTTGTGTTGGCATAGGCCCAATGCCTTTGTAGGATCATTCTGCATGATTCTGTATCACACACACACCAGTGACAACACAATGTGAAAGACTGCTTTTGCTTCACATACCCCAAGACCATTTTGGTTATTCTCTATCCCAGGGGGACATACACATAACGTCTGGCAAACTACCCCAGACAATAAATAAGCAATAGAAATTTGGGTGATAGGTTTTTTCATCCCTTAAATATGTTTCAACTTTACACTGATGCAGCAATCTTAAGATATATTCATGCCTAAACTCAGATACATTTCAATACAAATACTGAAATGAATCCAATAGTCCCCTCCACACATATTTCAACTGCATCTAGTTTAAAGCTCAAGGCACAACTCAAATCAAAACTCCAACGTTACATCATGTCATTTCCAGGTTAGCTCCTATGACTAAAATCCAGAGGAAAGGGTTTATCAACAGCACAGTAAGGATATCCATACAGTGACTGTTTTTAGAATTGCTGTACTCTGCGATCAGCATTTGCATTTCAAACTCAGATATGTTTCTGGCATTGTTTGCAGTTGTAATTTTAAAAAGAATCAGCATTTCAACAGACTCCCTAACAGATACTGTACTTCACTTTGTTCAGTAACTACACAGCTGTTTATTTTATTCTACTGGTTCAAAATAAATGTTGATCATAAAGTAGGGGCATTCCAAAGTTTGCCAGAAAACTTCAGGGCAGGTAGTAGCAAAATATACTGATTACTCGTTATCTGATAAATCAGAGGCAGGCAAGAATGGTTTTAGTGTTGCATGCAGTCTTCTTGCTAGCAAGTGACCAATTCAGAGCTCCAGAAAGACCAGTCCATTTTTCTCCTAGCAGCCTAATGGGTGGGGAGGAAGGAGGAGGAAAAGAGGAGTGTATAAGATAGAAAAGAAAAAAAAGAACAGCCTTGCACATTTTTGGCTCTGGCTCTACCTCCTATTAGTACATAATCCCTAACAGATTATCCCCAAAGGAACGTGGCCCTCTAAGGCTTACTTGGCTATATCCTTGGCAACTATCACAATATTCCTGGCTGATCAAAAGCATCCAGGCACAAATCACCCAGTGCTGCAAATATCTGCTTTCCTATGCATGCTGCCTCACATTTTTTCTAAAACAGGTTTGCCTACCAGTATTGTACTGTTTGTTGTCCCAAAATACTGATTAAGGAAAGTACACTTCACACTGGCAATGTGATACATGCATTTTCCCCTCTTAAAAATTATACTGGTGCAGCCACATTCTTCTGTTACAATATATGCATATTTTTGTACAGTGAGTGTGGCTCTGCATGTAAGAAAACTATAATGATCCATTTAATGAATGTCAATAAATCAACTTTGCTACTGTATCATATATCCTCCCACTCTTCTCAACTGTACAAATACACACAATGTTTATGCAATCACAACAATGTAAATGCCACTGTAGTAAATAGTAGTGAATCCCACAAAGTTGACACCCAAGAGTTGATAGTAGACATTAAGTACACTGTTCAGAACATTCTAATCAGGATGAATGATGTGACTTAAGTTTTGGGAATCCCCACACAAAGGAGAATGACTTATTCACACCAATGCAGTTACCTGATACACAGCAAGCTAAAAAAACCCTGACTTTAGTCTGAAAGGAGGAAGTTTAGACCTGAATAGAGTAATAAACCTCCAAGACAGGGATTGGTAAACTTTGGGCCTTCCCAAGTTTTGTACTTCAGCTCCTCAAAGCTCCAGGTAGCAGGGCCAATACTAAGAGATGTGGTCCAAAGTATATTTCCACCCCTGATCTAAGTGTTGATCGAACCCTTAGCCAGCCAAAAAAATATCTGCGTATCTCGCTCCCAACATATATGTATGTAATATGACCAGTCCACTAATTTTGCACACATCTCTACATTCCCATTTTTAAAGGAGAAAACTTACACGCTTTGGGTTAAATCTGGACTAAGTTATTTGTCATTATAATTTATGGGTCTTTTGTCATGAATAATGTGTCACAGTGACTGGGGAAAATGGGTCTATATGGGCCTTACAGAATCTTCAGCTGGTTAAATATGAATCAGCCCTTGTGTGTGTATTGTGTTGTGTGCTTTCAAGTTGTTTCTGACCTATGATGACCCTAAGTCAGGGTTTTCACAGGGTTTTCTTGGCAAGTTTCTTCAGATGAGATTTACCACTGGCATCAACCCTTAGGGGAAAGTAAAGAGAATTTTAGTATAAATGTCAACTGAGTAATAAAAATATCCTTCCTAGTGTAAATGCAGAAGATTGACTTAGTTGCAAGAGTTCGGTCTAATGGGTTAATCTTAGCCATATTTATTTGGATACAATCTCCACTGAACTCAGAAGGGCTTATTTCTGGATAAGTCTGGGCAGCCATCTCAACTGAAGACTTTCTTGGAAACAACAACAGAACAATTGCAAATCAGATCATCCATGGATTATCAATATTTAATAGCCATGATAAGTCTTTATAATCTTTACCTAGTACAGTGCTACCTCGGGTTACGAAATTAATTCATTCCGCCACTCCGTTCGTAACCCGAGTAATTTCGCAACCCGAAAAGGCTTTCCGTTAGCGCTGGAAAGCCGCTAGCCGCGCTTTGTGTTTGAATTTCGTGCCGAAAAAAATTTCGTAACCCGAAAAAAACATTGTATCCCGGAACAGTTTTTTCCAATCTAACTTTTTCGTATCCCGGAAATTTCGTAACGCGATCAATTCGTATCCCGGGGTACCACTGTAGAGCAGAAGTGGAAATCATGCAGCCATCTGGATGATGCAGAACTTCAATTCCCAGAACAGCCAAGGGTTAAGAGTGCTGAGAACTGCAGTCCAACAACATCTGGAGGATGGCATGTTGTAGAGCTACAGAACGGCTTTGGGATGAGTTCAGTTATTATTCTAATTTGACAAATCATAAAACAGATGCTCCAGGCCACTAAAAGCAAACAGAAGAATTTCAACTCCAGGACTGAAGCAGGCTGCCGAAATGTCGCTACAGCTTAGAAACACAGAACTGGAAGAGTCCAAAAAGGTCAGGTAGTCCAACCCATCCTGCAGCAGAAAAACCTGTCACTGCTGCATCACAATAGCCAGTCATCCACCCTTAAAAACCCCTTAACAGAGCACAGTCCACTGTCTTTTGGTTTTTTAAATAAAATGGTGCTGCCACACTCTAATTTGAACCTTTCCAAGGTGATGAAGGAATAGCCCCAAACACAAGTCATCTTGCACACATCCTAGGAAGCCATGGTAGAAAAACCAAGACTCGACAAATTACACCTGCCTCTGATGTATCTATCATCTCCATCTCTGCACACTGCATACACTACTCCTGCCCTCTACCTCCTGCACCTATAAATTGTGTGATCAATGGAACACCGTTTACAGCAAACACACACCTCTCTACAATTCATGTATTTGGCCTTTTTAAAGAAGGGTTCTCAAGCAACCTTCCCAGAGGACATTTTCATCTTCTGCCCCCAGACTTTGGAATGACCTGCCAGAAGACATACGACACCTGAAAACGCTGAGTGCGTTTAAAACAGCATGAAAGACACATCTCTTCTGGCAGGCCTACCCAGTCAATTTTAAATCTTGACTTTTTATTTTGTGTATGTGTTCTTATAGGTATATTTTAAATGGGTTTTTAGTACTATATTTTAACAGTGGGTTGAAGTGCTTTTCATTCTGTTTTGTATTTTAAAGAGTCAAGAAGAGGTAGGAAAGACATACAGATGATGATGATTCTTCAACTTACAAATATCTGATCCATCACCATAAGCCACATTAGCTGGGGCACATGGAAGTTACGGTCCAAAACATCTTATCGACTTTTCTTCCTTCCTCCCTATCCACCTTCCACCCTCCCTCCTTCCTTCCTTTTATCCTACCTACCTAGCTTCCTTACCTACTTCCTCCCTCCCTTCCTACTTACCTGCCCCCTTTCCTACCCCTCCCTTCCCACCTTCCTCCTCCTTCCTTCCTTATCTATCTTTACCCTTCTTCCATCTCTCTCTTCCCATCTACCTACATACTTACTTACATGCATACATACGTATCCTTCTACATCCCTCCCTCCCTTGTTACCTACTTACCTACCTATCTTCCCTCCTATCTCCCTTCTTACTTCCCCCTCCCTTTCTACTTACTTACCTCCTTTCCTCCCCATCTCCCTTCCCACCTTCCTACTTATCTCCTTCCCTCCCTCCCTCTTTACCTACTTGCCTTCCTTGTTTCTTACCTACCTACCTTCCATTCTCTCCTCCCTCTCCTCCCACTTTCCTACATACCTCCCTCCCTATCTGCCACCCTCCCTACTTACCTTCCTTCCTTCCTTTCTCCCTATCTACCCACCTCCCTCCCTTAGCAAGTAGGAAGCAATTGTAAGTACATTTCTGTACCACTGATCAGTGCACTTAAGCACTCCCTAAGTGGCTTACAAAGTGTAAGCTAACTGCCCCCAACAATCTGGGTACTCATTTTAGTGACCTCTGAAGGACGCAAGCTTGAGTTGAGTTTGAGCCCTTGGCTGGAATTGAACTCACAACCTTCTGGTTTGTGAGGGAATGGCTGCAGTACAGGCATTTGACCACTGCGCCTCCAGGGCTCCTCCCTCCCTCCCTATCTATCCATTCACCCATCTCCCTTCCTCCCTGCTTCTCTCCTCATCCTTCTCTTCCTACCTACCACCTCTTTCCCTCCCTTCCCATCTACCTCCTTCCTCCCTCTCTCCATGCCTTCCTTCCTCCCTCTCTTATCAAATCATAGAGTCGGAAGAGACCCCAAGGGCCGTCCAGTCCAGCCCCATTCTGCCATGCAGGAACTCTCCGTCAAAGCAGAGATCCAGTGTGAAACGGGTCCTTCCTGCCTCCCTGCAAAGGGCACTCACCGCCTTGAGGTCGAGCACGCCGTCCTTGGCCTCCTGCAGCAGAGACACGAACTTGGCCGTCAGGAGGCCCAGGCTCTTCTCGTGGCGGCTGCTATTGCTGCTGCTCCCGCCTCCTCCTCCTCCTCCCTCCAGGGCGACGCTGCTAGTGCTGCTGCTGCTGCTGCTGCTGCTGGAGACCGACTCTAGCGCCGTGGCTACGGCCGCCATGCTGCCTCCCCCGCCCGCCTCTTCCTTCCCTTCAGAGGCCGGCTGTTGCGAGGAGAGAGAGAGAGAGAGGAAGTGACGCCGCTGTCGCTGCCCCCCTCGACGCCTCCTTCGCTGTTGCTGGGAGACAACGCTTTTTCTGTAGGGAAGGCCCCAGCCAACAACGTCTTTTCCCTCAGGGCCTGCCCTAAGCTGCATCCACACTCGGGAAATAACCCGCTTTGGCAGCGCTTTAACTCTTTGTCTGGCTCTTTGCTATGGAATTCTGGGAGTTGGAGTTTGTTGTGGGCCCACAACAAACTCCAACTCCCAGAATTCCATAGCAGTATCCTCCATTTTGTGTTGCTTTCCCTTCCCTCTGCTGTATTAAGACACCTGGTCACTCCACATGTCCTACATTTTAGCCTTCTGTCCAAGAGGAATTTCAAAATGTCCTCCATTTTAAGCAGGACTGCATGCATTTACATTGAAGTGAATGTTTTGTTTAATCAAATGGCTGACATTTTGTGCTGCCTTGTCCTCCTTTGCGGTTAGAGGACACCTGGTCACCCTGCGCAGGTGGGGTGTGCTTTTGAGGAGGCAGAGTGTATTGGCTTGTATGCAGGAAATATCATAAAAAGCCTGCGTTGTATGTCTTCATTTCCAATTTATAGTAACCCACAACAAGGGGGGTTCTTGGCAATATTTGTCCAGAGGTTTGCCATTGCATTCCCTTGAGGCTGAGAGAGTGTGATGTTCCCAAGTGAGTTTCAAAGTGGATGGCAAATTGGCAATGGCAAACCCTCTCTGAAGAAACTTGCCAAGAAAACCCTATCATAGTGTAAGGGTTTGATAAACCTCCTCCCTCTCTCACAGCTCTTCCTTTGGCTGAGTTCACCCCCCTCTCCTCCTTTCTCTCCTCTCCCCATTTTCCTTCTCTCAGCCTCAGCACATAATAAGAATAATGATAAGCAAGCTTTGGTATCAATGCTTGGTAGTGTATAAAAGTTAATATGTTCATCTAAAAATATATGCATAGTTTGGAAGGAGGCCTTCACAGGGGAGGATGGGATGCAAAAGGGAGTCAGAGATGCCCAAGGTCCTTGGCTCCCCGGGAGAACAAAGAAGCCTCATAGTAGACTGATAAGGAAAGTCTGGTTATAGAAACGAAAGTTACCTTCTGTTTGTTGGAATGTCAAAATGCTATAAAAGCTTTGCTCCTTGTTTTGGTCGGGGACACAGCTTGGTGAATGATTCCCCTGTGTTCTTTTGCATGCAAATAAAGGCCATCTTGGATCATGGACCTAGTTTGTTTGTTTCTCCTGTTTTGGTACCTTAACAATAGGTTTGGGTAACGCATGAACCAGTTGGCTTTGCCTTATGGCAATCCTATGTTGGGCTGCAGATGCCCATAATCCCAGTTCGTTTGTCATGCTGCTTGAGACTGATGGACATTGGTGTTTTAACAGCTGGGGTGTCCCAAGATTCCCCATCCAGCTCTGGAAAAGCCTTAAAAGAAGTTGCCACACCACTATTGGTGCCACCCACCACAGCTGCCCCTAGAGATTCTCCACTGTTGGAAGTTTGCTGTTTCATAGAACATCAGTATCAGAGCCAGCATGGTTTAGTGGTTTTAGTGTTGGGCTACAACTCTGGAGAGTCATATGCTCTCAGCCTCTGGAAGGCAATTTCAAACCTCCTCTGAACAAACCTTGCCAAGAAAAGCCCATAAGTCACCATAAGTCAGAAAAGGGAAAAGCACACGGCAACCACCACCACCCTCCCCTCTGCTATAAAGATGTAGATGTTTGATATCTTAAAGCAGCATGGATAAAGGTTTCCAATACTTCCCAAGGAACAGGGTTAATAAAATGCATTACTAACAGGCAGCAGAACCAACACCACTATAAAGGCAGCTGGCAGATACGAAACAGTCTCTTTGAGAAGAGAGGCTCTCCTGTTTCAAACCTCCAGATTTTTTTTAACTATAGCTACTTATGGGCCCTGGGCAATACAGTGAATAGTAAGGGATTATGGAAGTTGCAGTCCAAAAAAGTCTTATCTGGAGACTATTAGCACATACCAGGTATGACCCTGTGGTGCACATGCCCATAAGTGTGGCTCACAGGCACATGTGCCTTTTCCAAGGGTGTGGAAATGGAAAGGAATTTCAAGCAGGCATCAGTCGTCCATAAAGTGAGTGACGGTGAAGGAAATGCAGATTTGTAATTACAAAGCGTAATAAAAAAACATTGTTCAGAGCCAAGAAAAGTACATACACTGGTGCCTCGGGATACGAAATGATCGGCTTACGAAATTTCCGGGATACGAAAAAGTTGGATTGGAAAAAACTGTTTCGGGTTACGAAATATTTTTCGGGTTACGAAATTCATTTCGGCACGAAATTCAAATGCTATAGGCTTTCCAGTGCTAACGGAAAGCCTTTTCGGGTTACGAAATTTTCGGGTTACAAAAGGAATGGCGGAACGAATTAATTTCGTAACCCGAGGTAGCAGTGTATCAATTTCCCCCTAAAATTAGAATCTTTACAAAACGATGATGTAGCTAACTAACATTTGCTACATTTAAGAGAAGTGAGGAGAAGAATCTCTAAAATGGAAGTGCTTCTGATACAAGCCTTCAGAAACAAAAGTTATGTCCTAGTTCTGCAAACCCACCAGTTTTAGCCTATCCAGATTTCAAGAAAGGGAACTGAGTCATTTGAATTATTCCCAATGTCAGAAAAAAAAATCTTAAGTAGCTTTGTTTAAATAATTCATAAGCACTTATGGTAGTATTTTTGGGGGGTTTAATTTCTTATAAAAGCCATTAATAATAAACATCCTAACAAAGAAAATTATTTATTTTGAAAATATTGTACATAAAGTGCAAGTGATATATCAAGCTAAAATATACTACTTTTCCAGTTAAATGTCTTTCTCAAAAGAATTATGCTCAGCCCAATGGTTACATCAACCAATTAGACTGTCACTTTTCTCTGTATTCACAGTTCTTGCTGAATGTCACTCAAAGCAACTGTAAGTCGTTTAATTTTCTCTTCCATGACTTTTTTATTGCTTGCAGTTTCCTGCAGCAGCCTACGCATTTCTTCTTCAACTTGGTAAACCTAAAATAAAATTCAGCAATATGTTAGCTACAAACGGTGCTCTTTTGAACTTATAATCTATTAATATTATTTATAATATATTTGGGCACTGAAAGATTCATTAGCAGTATCTTGCTGTCTTTTTCACATACTGTGAATCTGCATTTCTTCTGAAAATATTACGGAAGAGTAAACAAAGGTTTAAAAGCAGTTTAAGAGGACATACCTCTGAAAGCAAGAACCTCCATTTTATTTTCTGGAAACCATACATAAATGTTTGAAATACAATTTCAATCACTATGCAAAATCCATTACTGCATTAAAAAGGTTTAACACAGTTACTAAAAATGGCATAAACATACAACCGAAAGCTAGGTTAAGAGAGAAAACAGTTGATACATTTTTTCCAGAATTATGATACTCCAGCTTCCAGAAGCTTTCCTATTGAGAGAGTATCTATAAAATTGGTTTCTGCCAGACCTCACTTGAGAATCAGTTCTATAATTTTGCAACCTAATAGGAAGTTCTAGAAATCTTCAAATATGGGCTTCCCCAGAGCATACTAGATAGAAAGATGGAATAGTCACCAAACATTTTTGGCCAGTCTTAAAGCCACTGAAAAATTTGTTGCAGACAACAAGCAGCTGTCAAGGAAGCTTTAGAGGTAAAACGTATTAACTTGAAACCAACCTAGAACTGCCAAAGCCACTGGCATTATGTATACCACACCCACAAAGACATTAGACCTTTGCTTTTTACACATACAGATTATTCTTTTGAGGAAGCCCCGCTAGTGAATGCTTTAATAATCCATAAATTGTGAGCAAACAATTTTTCCAACAGATTATTTACTGATTATAAACAGATTTAGAGATTATAAACAAGTGAAAACACATAGCTTTATTCATTACCTTTTCATTTGCTGCCACAATCTGTTGCTGCTTTTCATTTGCTAGCTGAAGCAGTTCAGCTTGATGTGCTGCTAGTGTTGATTCAAGTTGCCTTCGGAAAGCATCATCCATGGAATGCAGCTTTTCTGTTAATGCCCTAAACACAAGATGAACCCTCCAATCTGTTTATGGCAACACAAGCTTAGATTGCTATTATTTCACATCAGTACTGTGAGCTTAGAAAACCTCCAGTAGACTTCCAGTATACTGAAACACAACCTGTTTAGTAACATCTTTTATGGAATATATTTCAAATTCTGACCATCTTGAGTTGAATACACATTAACATAGCCAGAAAGGCAAACACAATGACGTTTACACAATAAATCAGAAACTGAATCTCAATATTATCAAAGCTAAATGCTGATGCAACAAGCTATTATTTTCTGCTTTTATCCCCTTTCCCCACATCCGGGTAATAAAAAACTAAGCAGGTACAGTTTAGCATCTAAACCCTGGATTGTGGTTTATACTGTACTGCCCATAGAAACCAGAATGTATAAATCAACACCACATCCTTATTGTTAATCCTGACACAATAAGCCCCTGCCCTGAATTTAGACTAAACTATCCCCAGCCTATGTTTACCTTTTTCCCCAAGGAAAGATTAACAGGTTGACAATGTTGTTTAATAAGCATCAATGAATGATATTATACAGTATGTCCGCGTCATACGCAGGCGCGCTTTACGCGGACTTGAGCTTACGTTCTCAAGCCGCGGGGAGCGCGCAGGGCGGAAGGGGCGGTGTGTCCCATTTAATTGAATGGGTGTGTGCACTGGTGGCGCCTGCGTGCCGCCGTGCATGAGCCCCATTGTTTCCAATGGGGCTTGAGCATAGGCGGAATTTGCCTTATGCGGAGGGATCTGGAACGGATCCCCCGCATAAGGAGAAGGCCGACTGTACTATTATTTTAGCAAAGACCCTAATAATATGTTCACATGTTAATTTCTAGGAAGACAGAAAAACAAGACAGAAAACATATATACTTATAAACAAAATAAAATACAAGGGGGGAACCTTACTAAGCTCAGGACATTTCAATGCTAATACAATCAGTCTGTCTAAACATGATATACTGGCTGGTTAAATGATTCCTGCTTTATCATTATGTGTGCATTCAGTTGGCCTATTTATTTACCTCTGTGCTTGAAGACTTTTATCTCTTTCCTCAGTCAGTTGATTTTCCTTGGTATCAAAATTTTCTTTCATTTGTTTAACCTGTGCTTCCAGCTTACTCAACAATCCTCCTTTATCTTGCCACTTCTTATTCATTGCACTGAAATATAATGGATATGTTCAGAATGGCTTCAGAGACTGTTTGCAATGCACCAAAGAGGAAAAAATGACATCCTACTTTATTTGTTAGATTTATATCTCATTTTTCTAATAAGTGCTGCTCAAGTAGTTGAAGTAGAATCATGTTTTAATCTCCCTGTCATGCCCAAATATGATGCATAGTATTTCAACACATGTAGACGATATTGCTAGTTTTACTCACTTATAAGCTTCCTTGACTTCTTCAAGCTCTGTATCTTTTTCTTGCAACTGCTGTTTTAGTTCATCTTTTCTCTCATTTTGCCTTTCTAACTTTTCCATAAGATTATCCAGCTGTGCCTCTTTTTCTTCTAGCTGTGCCTGAACTTGCTTTTGAATTTCAGTACTTTCTTCACGATGTTTTCTTATTCGCTCATCTCGTTCCTGTAAAGCCTTTAATATATTTTTTCATCAGTAAATTTGGACTAAAGTCTAGCAGCTGATAGCTCTTAACACTTTAGTTTTGACAATTCAACTCTACTTGACTGATCGAGAAAGTGAAAAGCCATCTTGATAAAGTACTAAGGAAAAAATTAACCTCCCAGTGTTTTTTAAAGTTAGCTAGCTGTCACATCTAAAAGTGTTTAGGTCAGAACCAGTTCTGTCCACTTCTAGGGAGAAATGAATATAGTGGTTAAACAGTACTTTGTCTATCTTCATAATGGACAACTTAGTTACCTTATATCCATCATAATTATTAACAGTATATACTTCCTTTTCTTTTTAACAACCTGAAGATTGGGACAGATGTTTTATAAAACTTTTATTTATACAGTCCGCCCTCCCTTTACGTGGGGGATCCGTGTTCAAGCCCTATAGAAAATTAGGTGCGTGGTCGTGGTGGTGCGCAATGCTTATGGCATAGGTACGCATCTCATTGCTTCTAATGGGGCTTGCCTTCCGCGTAAGCTCAAAGTTGCGGAAGGCAAGCCTGTCTATGAGGAGTATTAGAACATATAGATTTATTTAATTTTGGACTGTGTGGACTTCACTCTGACCTCAAACTGACCTCCTAGGGACACTGCCATTTCTCCAAAGCTTGCAAAGGAGGGGGTAGGAGCCCTAGAAGATAATAAACTGGAAAATCCCCACAGGAAGTTTGGGAATTGCTAAATGAAAAAGCCATCACCTGCAAAACCAACACAATGCTGATTGTTTGTTTTCAGCTTCACACTTGATGGGCCGGTGATCAAATCAACGACCCACCCATGTATCTATTGGTCTTCCCCGATTGTGTCAAGACCCAAGTGCATTGCCTAGACCAGTGATGGTGAACCTATAGCACGCATGCCAGAGGTGGCACTCAGAGCCCTCTCTGTGGGCACCCATGCTGTCGCCCTAGCACAGAGTTTGCCAGAGTTTCTTACTAGTAAGCTAGAGGGACATGGCACTTTGCAATAAATAAGTGGGGTCCGTGTTGCAGTTTGGGCACTCGGTCTGTAAAAGGTTCTCCATCACTGGCCTAGACTATTCTTCACCTTGGCTTAACAAAGCCCAGGTCCTTACACCCTTTGTCTTGGCTTCAGCCAAACCATTAAAGGTCATCACTAGAGGCTAGATTTCGCCTATATCTGTAGATTTGTCCACCCAGTGTGCTATTACCAAGTATACAGCCCAGTTCATGCCAGATGGGACTCTGATTTTAGCTCTCTCGGCCATCTGGTGGCCGTGTCTCTTCCATCATCCCAATCTACATTGGAGTCCCGGAGAAGCCTTCGGAAGTAAGTATCTTCCATAGTTTTGCCTCTCTCAACTCTCTCCTGAATTTCCCTCCTTTGCTTTCGTTGAGCATTAATTGTGAGAGTGTGTGTGTGACTCTTGCTGTGTGTTTGTTTCTCTTTTTAAATACATATTTGGACATTAATTGGAGCAGTCTGTCTCCACGTCATATCTTAAGGGAATGTTTGGTCCTCTGGTTGTTAACCCTCCCTCTTGTACAAGCAATCAGAGCGGCTTACATAAAATTCTAATACCTTGTATATAACCCACATTTCCCTCCCCTCCTTAAAATAACAAACAAGTAATAGTTAAAATAATCTGTAAACAGATCACAATTAAAATCTGAATTAATATTAACAAACAACATCAATCCAATCTGGGCGAAGGCTAAGTGAAGGATAAAGTAAACAAACTCCATTTTGATGGCCGGATTTTTCTTATTCTGGAAAGGCCTGCCAGAAGAGATCCGTCTTGATAGCTTTCTTAAAGCTATCTAAACTGGTAATACTTGGATCTCCTCCGGCAGGCCATTCCACAATCTTTGTTTCATGCACAAAATTATTTTAAAATATTGTATATAAAATTACTGGAACACTATGTATATAAGATGTAAAACAACACATAAATTAATCTATGTTTAGACTTGGATCCAAACCTCAAGATAGTTTGTTATGTATATGCAAACATTCCAAAATCCAAAACACTTTGGGTCCGAAGCATTCCATATAATTGAGACTCAGCCTATAATTTGCATGCTGGACAACATCATAAATAAGACCAGAAGTGGGGAAAGGGGGGGTCATCCAGATGATCTCAATAATCCTAACCATGATAGTCAATGGTGAAGAATGTTGAGAGCTATAATCCAACAACATCTAATGCCTGAAACAGATCCACCCACAATAATTGTCCCATATTTTTATGTTTCCTTATATTGTTAAAATAACCTTTAGTCAACGTCTGCTGCTTAGGAGAGTTTAGAGAGAGACCCCTTACTTCTTTTAACTTTCTAATTGTTTCTGTTTGATCCTCCACTATTTTACATTTTATCTTCAATGCATCATTGAGACGTTCATTTTGTTTTTTCAGAGCCTCATTCTCACTAGATAGAATTTCTATTTTGGATTCCAGTCTCCCCCGATCTTGAGCAAGAGATGCTCCTAGTAGAAAACAAAAACACAAAAAAATGCTTAGAGGTTTCTGCTTGGCAGATAGTGAAACTAATGTCAGTTTGGAAAAGCCCCTAAAGAAAGCAAAACCCACCACCTTCTCCTTTTCCATCTCCCATCTCTTAAACATCTATCACAGTGTATGGAATATTACAGCAATCATTTGAAAATGGTTAGCTTATTCGGCATAACAACAGAGATAGCATGCCTAGATCTTGCCAGCAAACACTATTTGAAAATAGTGTTTTGACACTATTTGAAAATAGTGTTTTGGATACTAATTTCTAGGAACGCATTATACAGTGGGATGAATACCAAGATGCTTTCAGAAATTAAACAAGTAGTTGCATGTGTGATATCCCCAGCTCCCAACAGGAGCATGCTGGACTGGGAATCAATGCCTCTTAGATGCCACAGATGCTTGGGGCTTGCTGCCATATGGCTAAGTAGAGTACCATGAGGAAGCAGATGCTTTGCAGTCTTACAGAATTACTACAGAAGCATAAGTTACAGCTCTGTTCTTTATCTATATCCTACAAGAGACAAAACAGAACATTCTGAATGATTACCCTGCTGTGCTAGCTCCTGCCCCCATATTTTCCTTTCTGCTTTTAATCCATCAATTATAGATTCTTGAGCTGTTATCTGTGAAATAAGTTTCGATTTTTCCTGTTTAAGAAGCTCAAGCTGAATTGTCTTCTGTTTATCTTCCTCCACCATATTTTCAAGTGTTCGAATCCGACTCTTTAGAAAAAGCAGAAGAAAACAACTTTACTCTTCACTCTCCAAAATGTGCTCTACAGACAGAGCTGTTTGTTGATGTGATGTAGCTTCCAATAGGAAGTAGCAGAGCTAAACTGTTACCGCTAAGAGATGGGGCAAATGATGCTGGACTGCAACTCATAGCAACCCTAGCCATCAATTTTAAAGAGCAAGGATGATGGGAGTTGAAGTCTAGCAACTTCTGGACAGCCACAAATTGCCCAACCACAATGTAGATAATCTGTTAATCTGGACCAGGTCAGGGCTGTGTTGCTTCTGAAATACTAACCACTGTTTTGTGATGGAATGTTTCCTTCTTTTACTTTTGGGATATGCTTTGTTTTATACACAGTAAAATGACTGATTAGGACAGCTTGTCATGTACTTGGCTATATTTTGTAGAGGAGAGGCGGCAAATATTTGGCCATCCAGATACTGGATTTTAACTCCTAGCATCTTCCACTATTATCTATGCTAACTAGGGTTGATAGGAATTAAAGGCCAAAAACATCTGAAAGGATAATTGTTCTTCTCTGCTACCAATGCTGATACAAAAGGAAGTACAATTTGAAATTATGAAGCATACCATAATACTTGAAACATAAAAATGGGAAGGAGGATAGACTGTAGAAACACCTTTCTGTGGTGGTGAGAGTGCATGTTCCTGTGAGGCAATATGCTATGCTGATGGTAGCAGTGCTGGTAGGGGTTTCCATGTCAGACAGGCTTTTTCTTAGGATCCAGACTAAATATAACAGCTACTAGGCAGCAGCAAAGACTCTCTTAGAGATAATACCAGTGGCACGATACCTAACATTTGTTAGAAGTGTACAGAAGAAGGCCTGGTAAACCCCTTTTGAATATCTTTTATCATGAAATTCCTATGATGAGACAATCCAAATGAAAAAAGAGAGAATGCCAGAAGATTACACTTTCACATCAGATGGCACTGAATAAGCTACTAGGGTAGAGCAGAGTACAACTCCATGTAATGCTCTGGCCAAAATGACTAAAATAAGACTGTAATATGAAGTCGAAGGCTTTCATGGCCGGCATCCATAGTTTTTTGTGGGTTTTTGGGGCTATGTGGCCATGTTCTAGAAGAGTTTCTTCCTGACGTTTCGCCAGCACAGAAAACCACTAAGACTGTAATACTTTGGACAGATCATGAAAACACATGACTCCCTAGAAAAGATTATGGCACTCGCAAATGTAGAGGAGGAAAATCAAATTGATAGACTCAGTCAAGGAAGTCACATCCCTATGCAAGACCTGAGGCATTTGATAACAGGGAGATTTGGAGATCTTTTATTCATAGGGTTGCCATAAGTCAAAGTTGACTTGACAGCAGTTAGCAGCAGTAGCAGCTTCAAAACTAGCCACTCTCAAAATCTGGAATGACCTGCCGGAGGAGGTTTGTCAGATTACATCTCAACGCATTTAAAAAGGCGATAAAAATGACCCTCTTCTGGCAGGCTTCCCAGACTAACCTCTGCTAAAACTGAATCAACTGCCCGATTAACCAGCCTCCCTGCTTCAATACTGCCTCATTATTGTCAGCTTGTTGTTATCTCCTGCTGAGCTATTTATTTGTTATTATTTTAGCTAAATGTTTTACTGTTATTAATTGTACTGACGGGAGAGATGCTAGAAGGGTGGGGGGTTCTGGGGACTGTTCTGTTATTATTTTTGTGATTTGTTTTTGGAATTTTCTTTGCTGTTACCTGCCTCGATCCTTAAATGGGAGAGGGGGGAAACAAATAAATATATTATTATTATTATCATCATCATCATCATCATCATCATCATCATCATCATCATCATCCTCCATGTAGGCTCATGCTAAAATAAAAACCAGTTAGTCTTAAAGGTGCTGCTACATTCCTTTTTCCTCCTCCCCCTCCCTTCCTCCCTTTTATGTTGAAAGAGACTAACATGGCTGCTTCTTTGAAAACATGGTAACTGAAGTGCAGTGCCATAAAATACTTCTATGCTGTTACAATGCAAGACTCCTTCTGTTTTAATACAAACGACATCATACAGAGGACACAGAAGATGATACAAGTCTAAAAATACATACTTTCAAATTGTACATTGTCTCTTGCTTTGATTTAACTAGTTCTGTAATCTTCACTTTTTGTTCTTTCACCATTGATGTCAGCTCTTGGATCAGTGTAGCTGATTGCTTTTCTTTTTGCTGAGATTGAACAAGAGCATGCTTATGTTCTGTCAACTCAGCAGCAATGTCATCAAAGGCTTCTTTAACCTATTTCAGCATGAACAAAAAGTTGAGAAAAGAGTTCCACCATGACAGTGTTTCTTCCAGAATAAAAACAGCAATGTAATATTATGAAGACTGGCAAAATATCAATTATGAGATGCATAGTTTTGAGTACTCAGTTGAACCCATTTCACAGGATTGGTGTGAGCATATGTTGGGAAGAGAGCCATCTACGCTGCCTTGAGCTGACCAGTGGAAAGATAGGATATAAATGTAAAGTATGAGTAAGTATTTTTTTTTTTTTTTAAACAGATTTGACATCAATCGCTAGAACACAGGCAGAGCAATGGAACATTGAGACATCTCCTAAGGCAATTAGGAGTGAGGTAGAAACAGTATCTAACATTCTCCCACTATTAGTTCTTCCTCTTAACTACTTCCCTCCCATTGCAAGCAGACCTAAATCTTTTAATCAAAAACCTTCCCTCAGTTCTGTGTCCTAACCTGACCATTCCCCCACCTTCTCTAACCTCAAAGAGCTCAGGGGCCAAGGAAGAAAAGTAGGAGTGGGGTGGAGATTTTGATATCAAATGTCCTTCTCCAAGGTCAGAGCTCTGTCCTCTGAGGACAATTTCCAATCCATCCTTTGGCCCATGGTGTGCTGTCCCAAAGAGTCTAGGACTAAGATCTTTCACTGACCAGGCAATGTGTTAAGATTACAGGATTATGCACTGTGTTTCTACTAGAGAGACCTACTAAATAACCTGTTGAATGGTGACTCATTTATATAAACCTCACAAACTTTGTCACAGCCTAGGGATGAAGATTAAAAAGAATGATATAAAGACTCCCTGCCATTTAAAAATATGTTTTTATTGTGAATCATGACATTTTAATAATTTCATTGTTTTTAATAATGTTGTACGCAGTCTTAAGCACTATTGTTTTTTGTAGAAAGGCAAGGTAAAACTAATAAACAAAACATAATAATCCACTTGGTATGCACTGTTTTTTTAGTATTTAAATCAAACATGGATTTTAAAAAATTAAATCAAATTTTTCCCTTAACTCATTCATTTTTTTCAGCCTCCACCATGAAAGGAATAACTCACTTTTTTGTTTGTTTGTTTAAAAAGGATTAAATGTTCTACATGCCCTACAAGGGGAGGAATTCAAAAGGTTATACTCCCTCTATGTTCTTCAGTTCTTACCTCTGTAAATCTTTTGGCTTCTATAGTTAATGCAATACGAAACTCATCTTCTAAATCCTTATAATTCTGATTTAACTGATGCACTTTCTCCTGCAGTTCTTTGATGTGGTGTTCATGCCCCTGCCGCTCTCTAGCAACTTCCTTTGACAGAGCTTCTTGGAATTCTGAGCTGTTTAATTTAACCCTAGTTTCAAGTTCTTTTCTGGAATGATACACCATGCAAGAAAGAAAGTAAATGCTAAGATGAACAATTACTTGTCCCTGAATTCCTTCCATACTTATGTGGGCATAATTACACCAGCCCCTTTCACGCTGCAATCCTGGAAGTCAAATAAAATGGCAAAATTCTGAGTTTGGAGTAGCCACCCCCACATCCATTTGTGCGTCCGGGGCTGCTGCCGGCATTCCACTCCCTTCCCGTACTCTCCCTTAACCCCTCCCTCTCTCCCTTATGCTTTACCAAGCATGTCTTTACTTTTTTTTGTTTTTCAACTATTTTTGCACAATTATAGAGCTCTGCAGCCTCAATTTAAGTTTTTAAAAATGATTTTTAAAATTTTTGAGTCTTCAGAGCTTCAAAATTGTGCAAAAACCAGAAATAATTAATAAAAGAAAATCAAGGGGGAAGAGGGGACAGTGGCACCACATGACTACCAATCGTGGGAATGGTTTTTTGCACTTGTGGCATTGCACGATTAGCAGTTCATTCACAGGTTTCCCACATGAATGAAAAGGGACAGGGCAGGGATGCAGCAGCTAGTGGAGGGAAGTGGCATCATGCGATCATTGTCGTTGATGCTGCTTCCTTCCCATGGGAATTGTGGTTTAAAAGCTGTGTGATAAAGCCCTAAGAATCTCACAAGTCCAACTAGGGCAAATAATGCTTGAGTGAATGAATCTGAATGAACTGACTGGGATATAGAACATATAGGTTAGTATGTCAGAACAACCATGTCTGTATTTACATATGGGATTATCAAAAGGCACGTACCTGTGTTCTTGCTCTCTCAACATAAGAAGTTCATGAACTTGTTCCGTCTTCTCTTTTTGTTGCCGAAGAGATACCCGGAGTAACTGTACTTCCCTTTCAGCTGCTGTAGCTTTAAGTTCTGCAGCTTGAATGTGTTTCATCTGCAGGATGTTACAAACCAAGATAAAGCAAGATCGCAGCTGTCAATGTTTAGTATGACAAGCACAAAGTTTTGGTACAGCTGCCTGTTTTCCCTATAATTTGTTATAGAAAGCCTCTAATACTTAGCATTCTGGCTACATTTACAAGCAGCTATATGAGCTGCTGTAATAAATATCATGGGGCAGTATAGTTTTCAATTTTTATAAATTATAATATATATCATGTATTTTGTTTGGCTAATACACACATGATAAATATCCTCCAACTATGTTTTCTCCTATACAACTGATACTGCAAGATTTCCCATCATATCACCTGTAAACCTCATTTCGCCCCCTACATTAAATACAAAACATGGTACCTCTGAAGCTTGCTGTTGTAACCTTTGTGATTCCATTTTGGACAATTTTTCTTCTAAAGTCTGCAATGCTTTTTGTTGATCCTCCTCCTTCTGTTTTGACCGACTCAGTTCCTTGCCAAGTCTTTCTATTTCCTCTTTCAACTGCTGCGTATCAACCTGAAGTTTTGTCTTTGCATTTCTTTCTTTTAAAATTAGCTCTCTTAGCCTGGAGGACAGGAACAGTAAATTAACGTCTACCTTTGTTAAAATAAAACAATGAAAACTATTTAGGCAAATTAAGGTGTTTTTTTTAAAAAACTGAGATATCAGAATAATTCTTCAAAACTATTAGTTCTCACTGAATTAACACAACATACCTAACCACTGTTTCTACTTTCAAGATATATTAATAGGCAAGTCATGCTGCTTTTCTGTTTTCTTTTTCAAACCTTCTAGCGTTTCAGTTTTTAAAGCTTACTGTCATCTCGTGGAGCATCAAAAACTATGGAACCAAAGGGCAACTTTAATCATGTTTTGCTGATTCAGGTATCTTGTTGAAACCCAATTATGCTTCTTTAATCATGGTTTGGAATAATATCTAAACTGAGCCATTGTTAGAAGATAGCATGGTTAAATAAAATACTAGATTTCTTTTAATCCTTACAATCATTACAGTTAATTGTATTAATAGCTTAAAACTGAGAAGCAACTTTGAGTGGGGAGACTTTCCAGAAGGGTAAAGGCACAGAACTCAAAGTTCAGGAACCAGAACTGTCAATATTTAACTGATCACATCTCAGCCATTTGGTTAAGATCATGCACCTATACAGTATTTTAACTCAAGGGTTTACTCATCTGCCTCAAAATACTGGAGACAGACATTTTGGGCACTTTAGACAATCAAAGCATTTCAATGTATAGCTAAGCATAATTATTGATCTGTCTAGTTCTGTAAATGTTTCTGTTTAATTTGCAGTAGCTAAACTACAGTGGTCCTCTAGCTCTACCTGAAAATACCAAGGTCTGAACCTGGGTCCTTCAGTATTCAAGGAATGTATTCTATCACTAAGCTATGGGCTCTGCAAATGTAAATCCATTTCTAATTAGATCCTCTTAGCAAGATACAGTGGTACCCCGGGATACGAATGCGCCGCCTTACGAAATTTCCGGGTTACGAAAAAAATCAATAGGGAAAAACTGTTCCGGGTTACGAAGGTTTTTTCGGGTTACGAAAAAAAATTTGGTGCTTTTCGGCGCTATTTCGCACGAAATCGCGGCTTTTCCCCATTAGCGCCTATGGCTTTTTCGGCTTACGAAGCATTTCGGGTTACGAACGCGGCGGCGGAACGAATTATTTTCGTAACCCGGGGTACCACTGTACTGGTATATTCACTGTAGCTGTACTCAGTATTTTAGCAATTTTTTTAAGTTGCACTGTAAGCAGCTCTGAATCTCATATGGGGAGAAAGACAAGATGTAAATCATATAAATATAATTCTGTGGTGATGCAAGATGAAAACACACGAAAAGTCTTATGCTATGCGCACAGTCCACCACCTCAATTTTTCTACTGTTACAGATGCAAAGGTGGGTTTAAAAAAGGATGCAGAACAGGCCAATAATCCAAATGATTTTTACAAAAAGGTGAGTTCAGACTGTGAAGGCAACTAAATAAAGAACAGATTCTGATAACCTGAGTAGGCATATTCTTCATCAGGAGAAAATATTTAAAATTTGATGGTGGAAAAGTAATATTCCTTTTCCAAAGTATCACTATATTTAAGGCATCAAAATTTGTGTAGGATCATTAGCAAACCATATATGTTTTTAAAGCCACAAGGTAATAAGCACTTTCTGAAAATACTTAAAAAGACTTGAAGGAGTAGCTAATGTAATGTTTCTAACAGTAAGCCTGACAAAGACATTGGGAACAATTTTCTACAAAGGTATTCCTCTACCTACTTTTAGCGACCATCTGTGTCTGATCTGAAAGTTTGTAATAGACAAAAATATTCCAATTGCTGTTTAGTCTTAAATGCATTAAGAATTATTTGCAGTTCAACCTACACGTACCTAGTGAAATTTGTTACCTATTACTGCTTTTAAGTTCTTTCTCTATTACCTGAAATCATAAAAGTTGGGATGAGTGGGGAGTTCAGTCTATGTGTGTGTGTGTGTATGTAAAATGTCAATTGAATATGTTGGTTCTTTACCTTTCTGTAGTATATACTGCCATACTTTGAATATCTTTTTCTTCTTTGGCTTGGTTCTGCAGCATTTTGAGATTTTCTCTTAATTTCTTTTCAGCTTCTTCAGCCTTCCATCTCTTCTCTTTTTCCTGATCTAATTCTTGAATTAGCGTCTGAGCCAGGAAGAAAGATCACATTTTGGAGAAAAAACAAAAATACAATTATTATTATTATTATGTTTATATCCCACCTTCCACCCAGTACAGGGACTCAAGGTGGCTTACAAATATAAAACAGTCCAAGTTAAAACATTATAAAACATGCAAAATACAAGTTTAAAAAACAGTTAAACAATTAAAACATATTATAAAACTCCTTAAAACAAAAACAAAACAATGTAAATCCATTTCTTATTAGATCCTCTTAGCAAGATACTGGTATATTCACTGTAGCTGTACTCAGTCTGGGCATCGACAGGGGAAGTGTGACGCTGCAGGTGCTCTTGGACCTCTCAGCGGCCTTCGATACCATCGACCATGGTATCCTTCTGGAACGCCTGAGAGTTGGGTATTGGAGGCACTGCATTGCAGTGGTTCCAGTCCTACCTCTCAGGCAGGTTCCAGATGGTGTCACTTGGAGACAGTTGTTCGGCCAAGAGGGAGCTCAAATCGAGCGTCCCTCAAGGTGCGATTCTGTCCCCAATGCTGTTTAAAATTTACATGAAGCTGCTGGATGAGATCATCCGGAGACATGGGACGGGGTGTTATCAGTATGCTGATGACACCCAAATATACTTCTCTATGTCTCGGACTGAAGCAGTGACTAAGGATGGCATCTCTCCTCTGAATGCCTGTCTTGGGGCGGTAATGGACTGGATGAGGGAAAACCGACTCAAGCTGAATCCAGGTAAGACGGAGGTATTTGCTATAGGAACCCCGAATCCAAGAATGGAGTTATGTCAGCCAGTTCTGGATGGGGTCACACTTCCCCTGAAGGATTCTGTTCACAGCTTGGGGGTCCTCCTTGACTGGTCGCTCCAACTGACAGCTCAGGTGGATGCAACAGTCAAGAGCGCCTGCTATCAGCTTCGTCTGATACGCCAACTGTGAAGACACACCCAACTAAAGGTGGTGGCAGGTTTGGGTGTGCAACGCCGGTACCCTGGTGAGATCAAACTCTTCTACCCAAAAAAGGCTCTGAAGCTGAATGTAAAGTTCAAAAGGGGGGAAATTTAATTTAAAGGACAAAATAAAGAGTTTTCTCCTCCCCAGCTCTAAATAAAAGATACTTTACAGTTTCAGCAATCTTCTGGATGTCATCTTTCTGGGTCTGATGTTGGTTTGCTCTCCTCACTCAATGGAGCTGGTGCAGGGTCTTTCAGCTCCTGAATTCTTTATTCACTTGTTGTTGGTAACTAATTTGGCTGAGTTGGTAACTAAAATGGCTAAAGTGTAAGAAATGCCCTTTCCGGCTGTCTGGGCCTGTTTGCCACCAAAAAGACAGCTCTCTGCCTGCTCACAGCAAAGACTGCTCCAAAACAAAAAGCTTCCAGCTACAACAGAGCATGCTGGGAAAGGGCAAACCAAACCTGGAAATAATGCAGGGGAAACCTACAGCTCCTCCCACAAACTAATACAATGAACCTTTCTACACTAAAATAATCTATGGCCTGAACCAATGTGAAAGAAAATGCAGGGGAAAATTCAATCAGTCCTGGCAGGACATCACACCAACTGTGTCCCTTCTTGGAGCCGAGGGACCTGGAAACAGTAGTACATGCACTGGTAACCTCTTGATTGGACTTCTGTAATGCACTCTACTTGGGGCTACCCTTGTGCCAAGTTCGGAAACTTCAGTTGGTACAAAATATGGCAGCCAGATTGATCATGGGAACTTCTAGGAATGACCATATAACACTGGTCTTGAAGTCCCTGCACCAGCTGCCTATTAGTTTCCGGGCAGAGTACAAGGTGTTGGTGATTACCTTTAAAGCCCTACATGGCTTGGGACCAGAGTACTTGAGGGAACGCCTTCTTCCCTATTGTCCGTCCCTCACACTAAGGTCCTCAGGAAGAAATCTACTATAGCCAAAAAGATCTAGGCTAACATCAGTCTCCCAGAGGGCCTTTTCTACTACTGCTCCAAAACTATGGAATGACCTGCCGGAGGAGATCCGTCACATTCCCACTCTGACAGCTTTTAAGAAAGCACTGAAGACGGATATCTTCCGGCAGGCCTTTCCAACTTAGTTACCCTCCCCAGATATAGAGATATTTGTCCCCTCATCTGTCTATTCTTCCCCGCCTATGTTTCTGACTTTTTAAAAAATGTCTTTAATGTTTTTATACTATTACTGTTTAATTCTGTTTTAGTACTGGGAACAGGGGGCGGGTTTGATTTCTTTTTTAACTCCATTGTAATGTGATGTATTTTATTGTTGTAACCTGCCCGGATTCTTCGGGATTGGGCAGGCTAGAAATAAATCATTATTATTATTATTATTATTATTATTATTATTATTATTATTACAGCATCCATGTCATGCGAAAGCCTGGCGGCATAAAAATGTCTTTACTTGCCACCAGAAGGACAGCAGGGATGGAGTCATCCTGGCCTCCCTACAGAGGGAGTTCCAGAGCTTGGGAGCAGCCACTGAAAAGGCCCTTTCTCTTGTTCCCACCAAACACACCTGAGAGGATAGTGGGACAGAGAGAAGAGTTTCTCCTGATGACCTCAATATTCTTGTGGGCTTATACAGGGAAATACAGTCCTTCAAATAGCCTGGACCCAAGCCGTATAGGGCTTTATAGGTCAAAATCAGCACTCTGGATTGTACCCGGAAATGGACTGACAGCCAATGGAGCTGTTGCAACAAGGGAGTTGTATGCTCCTTGTAACCAGTTAATAGCCTGGCTGCAGCTCTTTGGACCAGCTGAAGTTTCTGAGCACTTTTCAAAGGCAGTCCCATGTAGAGTGCATTACAGTAATCCAAATGGGATGTAACCAAGGCATGTACCACCATGGCCAGGTCTGACTTCTCCAGGAATGGGCACAGTTGGTGCTCAAGTTTTAGCTGTGCAAAGGCACTCCTGGTCAACGCCGATACCTTGGCTTCCAGGCTCAGTGCTGAATCCAGAAGTATCCCCAAACTAGGAACCTTAGTTTTCAGGGGAAGTGTAACCCCAGCTAACACAGACTGAATCCCTATTCCAAGATCTGTCCTTCGACTGACCAGGAACACCTCTGTCTTGTCTGGATTAAGCTTCAGTTTGTTGGCCCTCATCTAGTCCATTACAGCAGCCAGACACTGGTTTAGGACAGAAACAGCTTCCTTGGAATTAGGTGGAAAGGAGTAATAGAGCTGGGTATCATCAGCATGCAGGTGACACCTTACTCCAAAATTCCAAATGACCTCTCCCAGCGCTTTCATCTAGATGTTAAAAAGCATAGGGGACAGGACTGAGCCCTGAGGGACCCCACAGGCCAATGGCCAAGGAGTTCAACAGGTATCCCCCAGCACAACCTTCTGAGAGTGCCTCTCCAGGAAAGAGTGGAGCCACTGTAGAACAGTACCTCTAAGCCCTATCCCAGAGGGGCAGCTCAGAAGGATACCATGGTGGATGATATTGAAAGCTGCTGAGAGGTCCAACAAAACCAACAGGGACACACTCTCTGTGTCAGATTTTCTGCGTAGGTCATCCATCAAGGTGACCAAAGCTGTTCCTGTTCCTTAACCAGGCCTAAAACCAGACTGACATGGATCTAGATAATCCATCTCTTCCAAGAACACCTGGAGTTGAGAGGTTATCACATGATCTAGCACCTTGCCCCAAAATGGAAGATTGGAGACTGGCCTGTAATTATCTAGTAAAGTAGGATCAGAGAAGGTTTTTTTCAAGAGGTCTTACCACAACCTCTTTTAGGCGGGTTGGGACCCTGCCTTGCTGTAAAGAGGCATTAATCACTTCCCTTACCCACTCCAACAGTCCTCGTCTGGCCTGTTTAATAAGCCAGGTGGGACAAGGGTCTAATATACATGTAGTGGCTCTCACTTCTCCAAGGATCCTGTCCACATCATCAGGCTGCACAAACTGTAATGTATCCATCAATACTGGACAAGCAGGAGCCAAGGATCGATCCACTGACACTGTATTAACTCTGGTGTCTAAGTCAGAGCGAATCTGAGCGATTTTATCAGCAAAATGATGAGCAAATTCTTCACAGCAAGCTGTTCAGTGGCTTACATTCTCCTCAGGACCTGATCATAACAGATTCTTAACTACTCAAAACAGCTCAGCTGAGCAGTTCTGTGCAGCTCCAATAGTTTTAGTTTAATAAGCCTTTTTTGCTGCCTTTATTGCATCATCACATGTGATTTAAAAACAGTGCTAGAATTCCTCTTTATTCATGCGATAATCATAGGATAAATTGTGATATTGTGCAACGTCTTCATGCCATTGCGCAGTATTTACGGAACCATCCCGCTATGCTCTCATCTTTCTTGTCCATGTGATAAAGTCCTATGTCTAAGTTATGTCTAAAGTTCTATGTCTGCATATGTATACTGGTTAATTTTTGAAATTATTAATAACTATATTAAATTTTAAGAATGAACAAAAAATTGATTGATTCAGCCTGAAAGAAGGTGGCCAATGAAGGTCAACAACCATAAAGTCAACCGATGTTAGAAAATAGGAGCTACTGACTGGTAAGTAAAGGAAGTGTGATGGCATTAATAGAATTTTCAACAGAAGAGGCCAACTTTTTTGTTTCAACTTCATACATCATCTTGTACCTAGCCCTGCATATTTTATAGTTTCAGTGTTGATGGCAAATGTTTCTGAAAGGGAGGAAAAGGGTACAATGCATCTCATATTTTCTTTGGAAATACAAAAATGCCCATATGGTAATTCAAGAATTAAATTATGTGCTCTGGAGACTGGAATGAAAGAGCAAACTGTGAACTCATACTCACCTGTCTAGACTTGAACTTCAATCTATAAGCAGAATGCTTAAAAAGCCAAAGTGTGTTGGAAACAAACAGGGAATTGAATCTGACAGGTACATTTCCATGGATTTCCATGATCCAGATCTAATTGTAATAGACTGAGTTGAGCAGAATGACATCTACAACACCCTTGCAATGGCTCAGAGATTTACAAGGCTTTTCAGAAGAGAAGAGCTCTTTCTGTTCCCAAAGATCCTGAAGAGAGTCCTGCCAGCAGAAGGAGGTCAGCCAATTTTCACCAATTCTCCTCTTCCCTTTCTCTTTAACATCCAACAAATGTGCACTGAGTGCCTCCCCCAGTTTCATTCCAAAGAGTCCCCAAACCCTCCAAATTAAGCTTTTCAGAGGGCTCAAGACAAAAACCCCTTTCCACTGGCAGGAATGCCTTTTGAACTAAATTCCACTGAGGGGATTCTCCCGCTACCAACTATTGTTAAAAATCAACATCTTTTCATCTTTGAACATAAATTAGAATAATTTTTGAACTCAAGCTTGATATTAAGAACTGGTTTCTATGCTATGTAAAAGCCATTGTTACCTTGATAGCAAAACATTAAAATATATTTACCCTGTAAGTAGAGTCTTCTGGTGTATTTGAATCCATGATTTTTAGTTTTTCAATTTCACTTTTCTGTCCATGCAATTTCTTGGGTGATTTCCCAACTACCTCCAAGCTTGGTATTTCTGAAGCTGGGCTTGAATTTTCTTCTGCTTTGACATAAGATCCTGGATTTTTTGACTTCATGCAACTCTGCCCTTCTCCTCTAAAATGACATAGAAATTAAGTTGATATGAACAGGAATACATCAACAATTCGAATTAAGACTTGCTAACATTGCCAAATATATGGCATTTAAAATGCATCCTGAATACTTAATAAAGTACTGACAAATGCAACTGTAAGATGAAACACTATACAGACAATCTAATGGCTAACTGTAGTGTATAAAATGCAGTTATTAAAAGCAGCAGTTGAGCTTTCAATGCTTTCCCTTCATCTCCTTCAATGCTTTTTCTTCATCACAACTTCTTCTGCCTTTTTTTTTTTTTTTTTTTTTTGCTTTTAATAACAAAACTATTCTCCAGCTGGGATAAAATTATAATCATCAACCAGATGTCAATTGATTTTTCACTCCAATCCTAATCTAACTGACATGGAACCCAAGTTATATTCAATTTAAGGAATTTATTTTCAAGAGAAGCCTGTTTAGAACTATCTGCCAAGTTAAAATATGTGATGTTATAAAGATCTAATAGGGTTCAATTTCATGTACATCAGCAGTAACCTAGAATATGATTCTAAACATGCTTACTCAAAATTAAATCCCACTGAATTTAAAAGGGATTCTTTCCAAATGAGTAGATAAAGGAATGCAAGTGAACACAGAAGTAGCTATAGCTGAACTGAAGTTACCTGTCTGAAGTTTTGCCTCTCTGAGAGCGGTTCTTGGTAGATAAAGTTGATTTTCGATAATTAGGTACTCTGCTTCTTCTAGCTACCTTTCTGTTCTCTTTTCCACTTTCACCATCACTCTCTGAAGTAAGATCTGTCTCTCTTTTTGCTTTGAGAACATTCAGAGCAATGCCAGGTTGAGAAGAATTAGTTATCTAAAAATAAAAGGGTTTTGTTCAAAATTCACTTCTGATCCTACTTGATCCTGAGACCATTAATTTTAGAAAAAGGCTGGTTACACTAGAGGCACTTGTAATAAGGTCATATGTGAAAACATATTGACTTCAGAAGAAAGTATCCATTATTACTTCAAAAACCAGCTAAATAAGGTACATTTTTCCTTCAAGTTCACAACATACACAATCTGAGCTGTGAGCCACAGCATTTTTAACTGAGACACAGACTAATGTCACTCTGTTAGACTTACACTACACTCCAAGGCCCACTCTCATTGTCATCATGAGACAGCAGTAACTAATGCAGCTTTGTTAAGGATACCCTTTCTTCGAGAGGGAGCACATATTAGTGCCCATCCAGACTGTACCTCATTCAAAGTACAGATTGTGAGATGGGGTGGGCAAATGAGGTGGAAAAATAGGCAGTTGTTTCGGCTGTTCAATCACATCCTCTAAAATATAGGTACACAACATATAATGGAAACCTTTCAGTAGATGTTTGATGACGTTGAAGCCATACTGGGTAAATGGAAGTGTAGTCAGAAAACTGTGCCAAATAACCTATAGTAACTGGAATGGGAAAAAAAAAAGATACATCTCCGCTTTCCCCCCTTCCCCAATTGTTTCATACTCGTACAAATTAAGACAGGGCTTATGGTCACAGAGAATTCATCTAGAGGTTGCAAGAGATCAGCAACAGAGAATATGTCCCTCTGTTTTTACACCTGCTTACATAAATGTAAATGGATAATATTACTAGAGGCATCTCCACATTAAACTTGCCTGTATTTTACTGATTTTGTTCTTTATACGGGACATAAATGCAGCTATACACAGAAACATTTGTAAATCTGGGCTGAAAGACATAAAAATTGTTACCTTTTCTAGGAGGTGCGATATCTGATCCGCAAGTTTTTTTATTCTCATGTCACCATCACATTTAGTTCGTTCTGGTTCAGAAGAGGATATGGCTTCGGTTGATGAGCTAGTGACAGGCCAGGTTGCTATATTTGTGCGGTGGCGAAACTGAGCTAACACTTGATCAATGTGGGGTGTTAGCACTGGTAAATTACACATCTATTAATAAGAAGCAGACTGTAATATAGAAAAAACATATTGCCCTTTATGGTTTCGGGGAGGGGGGGGGGATATAGAATCACTGTACCTCTTCATCATCAACAGGAGAACTTGATGAGGCCAAGCAATCTAAAAAATCTTCTAAACACTTCAAATCTGATGAGTTTGCTTCCACCAAGTTTACTGATTCACCAAATATATTCCTTCCATCTAGGACAGTTAGTTGGGGTAACGCCTGAAGTAGGATCTCTCTGTAACCTTAAAATAATATTGAAGGTATTTATTCCCCTATTACTTACCAAGAAGAGTTTCTTTGTTTTTGGAAATCACAAATATATTTTACTGTAAAACATAAAGGAACATTCCATTTCATCTTCTGAAGAAACATAAATAATTGAAAGACTCAGTTATGAGCCAAAGACATAACTATCTCTGAGAAGATGCTGAATGAGAATTGTTGTTGTGTGCCTTCAAGTTGTTTCTGACCCCAAGGCGAACTTATCACAGGCAAACTTATCGTATTCTGGGGCTGAGATGGTGTGACTTGCCAAGGTCACCCAGTGGGTTTCCATGGCCAAATGGGGATTTGAATAGTAGTTCCCAAATCCAAAGTAATTCTTTCATGTGTGCAACCACTTTTTCCAAATCCTTTTAGTGTCCACTTAATTTCATACGCTAGAACAGAATCACAGGAATATTTCCATGACAAGGCAAGATCTGCTGAGTAACCCAAAACTATATTCTGCGCATGATTCATACCTATTTTGGCACACACTGGATTATTTTTTCCACTCCTCTCTAAAGATAGATTGGTCAAGTATTGTAATCCACTCAGGCACTGGAGTAAATGGTTAATGTTGCTTATGCAATTGCTGTGAAGTTCTATGTGACTAATTTTACAATTGGCGCCACGAAGAGATAGAAGTCCTGTAAAATCAGATACAAAATGATCAGTGAACTTTTCAAGAGGTGCCATTATTGTATTTTTAATATGATTAAATGAGTAAAAAAATCAAGAATGGCTGGAATTCTGTTGCTTAGTCCCAGCTAGACTAGACCTCTTTAACCAATAGCTGGACAGACATGCACATCCAGTTGATGGAATAGGTCTGCTCTAGTCAGGACTAACAGTAGGATTAAGTTTAATACGTCACTTACTTTTCCTTTGCAAAATTGCCAAAATGTACTTTGTCAGGAAATTAGAAAAAGATATGCCACTTTCCAAGGGCTGGGCTATCCCTTAGTTTGATACACCAAGGCTTCCAAGTAAAGTTAGTTAGCTGTCACATTTGCCAGAATTATGATCCTGCCCTATGCTAGTAATCACATTTTTCCCTGCATGGCACAGGAGTGGCAAAGGTAGGCCAACATGATCTACTGGTGCTAAGCAACCTAATTCTCCGATGACTTAGGCGGGATACAGACCACCCAAAGTGGGCAGTCTCCCACCACCCTAGTTTGCTCCGCGGGAAAGCCACAGCCTCCAGACCATGGAGTTCCCCATGGAGCAAAAAGAACCCTTAAAAGACAGATTCTTTATTTGGTGCGCTTGTGACACCGCAATGACCCAATGGCGCACTTGCGGTGTCACAAGTGCGCCGGGACATGCGGATGCTAGGCGTCCGTCATGTCAAAATGGCAGTGCCTATGTAGACAGGGCACCGCCATTTTGACGTCCTGGCAACGTACTAGGGTTAGGGAGCGTCTAAAAACGCTCCCGGGCAACCCTAGTACGTCGTCAGGACGTACTAAAAGGCCCACGTAAACAGGATCTTACTTCCTTCACAGCTGCTAAGCATTATTCCTCCTGCTGCCACTGCATGTGGTGATATATTCATGCTAGTGTAGTGCACCAACAGAATTATGAACATCATGCCCTGCCACCCTGCATAAAACCACAGCTCCTGGCACACTAAGGCATGTCTGCTGTAATGGTACACCCCCTACAGTCCCTGATTCTGCTCACTCATCAGCAGGCAGAGGGGCAGATCTGTGAGTCTGTTCCTCAAATAGCTTCATCATCTGAGACTCTATGAATTGTTCAAGGAATTCTGCCATAAAATTAAGTGAAGTGCTTTTAAAAAGCAAATAACATACAGGCACATACAGTCTCCTTAGTGTACTTGCCAAGTTTCAAGTGTCTTGGTTTCATGCTCTTGAAACTCTGGCTCTCACTGCCTTTTATTATTACAGAAAAAATATTAATACAGCAGCAACATTCAAACCCTAACATCTTTAACAAAACCATGGAATATGTGCACAAAACAATTTCTTCATAAACTTCTGTGCAACAGAATCCCTGGAGAATTGAATAATACAGACATTTTACTAAACTATATCATCACTTTAATTCAAAATACAATATAGCTCAATCATTCACTTGCAGCAGACTCCAGCCAAGATTTCATCTCACAGCTAAAAGTAGTTCATTTGTCTGAGGTTTCAGCAGACAATTCCTAAGCTACATGAATTATCTAACAGTAAGCCCCAATAATACTTGAACAGCTATATATCAGATGTAGCTGAAAATTTCTTACCTGTAAGGTCATGTATGCGGTTGTAAGACAAATTCAGTTTAGTTAAGTTAAACAGCTTTTCCAATCCTGGGAAGAGGTTAAAAAGTAAAGATTCAATGACTACATAAAACAAGAGCTGAAGAATCTATCAACCTGCAGTAAAAGACTGAAGCATGGAATTCTTTTGTTCCAGGCTCCAGTCATTGTTCCATTCCACTTCCCTTCAGTTTGCTTCCTTCACAACAGGAGTCCATGAGACACAGCTACTAAGAATGCTAAGTCTTCATTAAGCTGCTTGCCTTGTTATTTTTCCTAATAATTTCTGTGCTTGAGCAAACATCAAGATCCTGTGAACATACTGTCTCTCTTGTGTTGTTAGTTATTGATTCCCGGAAGATCCTGGGGGCAGAACATTGGTGCCCAGACCTACCAAAATTGTCACTCTTGCTCTATGAGATTGTGGACATGGTAAAGGAGGCCGCAATAGAAACCACCTCCCCATTTTTCCTGCTGGCATCCTCCCCTGGATCTCAATCGCTATCATAAATATGAAGAGCTGTTCTGTTCGTATAAAAAGAAGTATAGAACCAGCCCCAAAATTGCAACAGTTACACAAGCAACAAAATAATGATCCACGCAAGGACTAACCTTCAACTTTTGTTATCAAGTTACAAGCCAAGTTTAAGGTATGCAGGTTGGCAAGGGAACTTAGCCCTTCAATGCAGCGTATGTGGTTTGATGAAAGATCCAGATGTTGCAAATTCAATAGGTGGTCAAGCCTTTCAATCCTGGAGATCTTGTTACAGTGCAAGTTGAGTGTGTGAAGCTTTGAACTTAAAGATAATTCTGTTAAACTACAAATGAAAAGGATGTAACATTAGGACATTTTTAAATTGAAGTACGATTGTCACCAGAAGTATCTATATAGCACTTATCAAGCATTCAAAGCACACAGTAACCACATCACCAGTTCTGCAAGGGAGGTCAGAATTTTTATCTTGCCTGTGAAAAAAGCAGCAAAAGGAAAACCAGTTGCCATGGCTATGCTCCACCTGTCTTTCTGGCTCCTTACTATTAAGCCTTTAGAGATACAGATGCAATTGCTTGTTGATAAGTGCCAGTGGGTGTATAGTTACGATTCCACTTAGACAGGAGAGTCTTTTACTCAGTTATGTAATTCCACAGGGTGATCTTGAGCTAGTTCTCTGTCTCTCAGCACTATCTCATGTGGATTGTTGCAAGAATATATGGAATAATTCGTGTTATTAAATATGAAATAAATGCAGTCTTAAATATTTAAAAGACTGCCCAAGAGAGGAGGATGCAGGTTTAGTCTGTAGGAAGAGGTGAAGAGAGACTTAGGGAGCTGGGATGTTTAGCCTGGAGAAGAGAAGGTTAAGTGGTGATACGATAGCCCTGTTTAAATAGTTGAAGGGATGTCATATTGAGAGTGGAGCAAGCTTGTTTTCTGCTGCTCCAGAGAACAGGACCTGCATGGCAGGATGTTCAACTGGATGGCTCTTGTGGTCTCTTCCAATTCTATGATTGTAGGTCTAATGGTTTTAAGTTGCAATAAAGTAGATTTCCATTGAACATCAGAAGGAACCTCTGAACAGCTGTTTGGCAATGGAATTACCTAGAGACATGGTGGAATCTCTTTCTCTGGACCTTTTCAAAAAAGAAGCTGGACAGCTACTTGCTGAGGATGCTTTAACTGGATTTCCTGCATTGAATGGTGCTTGTTGGGTGAGGTTTATCGTCATAATAGTCACGTGAGCTAGACTCAGGGTGCATCTACACTATAGAAATAATGCAGTTTGATGTGCTGTAGCTCCATCCTATGAAATCCTGGGATTTGTTTCTGCTGCTCCAGAGACTAGGACCTGGAGCAATGGATGCAAGCTCCAGGAAAAGAGATTCCACCTCAACATTAGGAGGAACTTCCTGACAGTAACTGTTCACAATGAAACAAACTCTCTCGGAGAGTGGTAGAATCTCCCTCCTTGGAGATCTTTAAACAGAGGCTGTATGGCCATCTGTCAGGGATGCTTTGATTTAGATTTCCTGCACGGCAGAATGGGGTTGGACTGGATGGCCTTTCTTGGGGTCTCTTCCAAGTGTATGACAAGCCCCTCTCTTCATCCTCCATCTTGAGGGAGAGAGAGGCAGGCTAGCTCCAACAGGCCTGCCTGGAAGAAGACAAGCCCTCCCTTCAGCCACCAGCTTAGGGAGAGAGATAGTGTAGATCGGCTGGACTGTCCCCCTTCCCCACCACCATCATTCCCTTCTCCTTTTGTGTCTTGTCTTTTTTAGATTGTAAGCCTGAGGGCAGGGAAATGTCTAATTTACAAATTGTAAGCTGCTCTGATAGCCTTGGCTGAAGAGCGGGGTATAAATAAATAAATATTATATTATATATTATATTCTACGATTGTCATTTTACAAGGTCTTTAGCCTTCTCTGCCAAAGTGTGTTGGTGCCTCACCAAACAACAAATCCCAGAATTCTGTGCAATGGAGCCATGGCAGTCAAAAGTGGTGTCAAACTGCTTTAATTCTGCAGTGAAGTTGCACTCCTGGTTTTTCTTTTACTCCAACTCTGACAGTAACCAACATAACCCTTCAAAACACAAAGATTCTGATTTCCCCAACCTAAACTGTAATGTACCCCGGCTTTAGGGTCACCATAAGTTGGAAACGCCTGGAAGACACACACAACAACAACAACAACAACAACCTGAAGTTGTGTTTATTTATTTGCATACATAGATAAGATATTTAGCTAGCTAGATAGATAAGATAGAAAGAATAAGATTGGATAGATAGGTAGGATAAGTAGGTAAGATAGGTAGCTAAGATAGATAGATAGATAGGTAGGATATAGGATAGATAGATAGATAGATAGATAGATAGATAGATAGATAGATAGATAGATAGATAGGATAGATTGATTGATTGATTGATTGCTAGACAGGTAACTCTCTTTGCAATATCTTGGAAGCCCTCGCGGTTCCTGGAGGAGGAGGAGGAGGAGGAAGAAGAGGAGGCTGCTCACCTTCGGATGCCTTTGTCCATCAGACTGAGCTCCCCATCCGCCGCCATTGAGCGCGAGCCGCGGGGCTTGCCGCCTTCCATTTTGAATCCCTCCCCAGGAGCCCCAGCCAACGGCAGCGCGGTGCATCATGGGAGGAGGGCCGCCCTCGAATAGCCTGAAACAACCTTTGCGACTGCGGCCACAAGATGGCGCCCAGGACGCAGGAAACATAGAGCTACGCAAAGCCAAGAGGGGGACGCGGCTCCATTATTTTTGTTCTCCCTGGATCAGGGGTTCCCAAACTGTGTCCTTTGAGAGATTTTTTGGACTTCAGCTCCCAGAAGCCTCAGCCATGTTGGCCAACAGCCTGGGATTCTGAGAGATGAAGTCCAAAAGCCCTTAAAGCGCACATTTTGGGGGCTATCAGTGCTTCTCAACCTTTGGGCCTGCGCCAGATGTTTTGGACTTCAATTCTCAGAAGTCCCAGTCAGTAGGCTCATTGTTCAGGAATTCTGGGAGTTGAAGTCTCAAAAAATCTAGAGGACCAAAGGATTATCTATTAATTCAGGTGTCTTTAGTCATGCCCAAAATGAAGGGCATTTTGGAATTATTCCTTCTGGACTGAAGATGGAAATGTAAGAAATTTCCTGGAAATGGAGGGTGGCTGCTCACCCTTTATCAGAGTGGCCAGATGTCCTCACCACAAAGGAGATGTAGTGCTGGAGAAGGGTGTGTTGCCTACAAAGGTGTGAGGCTTGGAGAGCCTCCACTAACAACAGTAGTCTATATTTAAAACGCTGGGGAATATTACTCTTGCAAGAGGGTGGGCAACCTCTGGGACCAAAAGCACCAATATATATACCAGTAAGTGGTATTAAACTGCAGTAATTGTGTGGTATATATTTGAAACTCCTTGAAATGGCATGAAACAAGGGCTTATGTAGATTTTGAGTCCTTATGAGAACTAATACTCAAGCCTAGCGGTGAAGAAAGGAAGCCCTCAAAGAAATCTTTGGATATTTTAAATAAAGAAATAATCCTCAATAATAATAATAATAATTATTATTATTTATTATATTTTAAATAAATAAATAATCCTCTTCTAGAACATAGTCACATAACCCAAAAAACCCACAAAAACTATGGATGCCGGCCATGAAAGCCTTCGACTTCATAATCTTCTATTTCTTGCCATTTTTGTTAGCGGCTTCTATAACAAAAACACTTTTTGTGTTGTATGAGATTTTTCTATAGAATAGCACCTAATCTTGTACCTAGGTTTTGTGAAGGAAGATATACTTAGGCTGCCTGGCTATATACTTCCTTGGAAGGGACTTATGTCAGTAGGATGCTGAATCCATATTTAAGAGTTTTAGGTTTTATTCTGAACTTCAAAAGAGCTATCCAAGGTCCTGAATCCAGAGGCTAGAGTCCAGCACCTTGGACAGCTTTAAACTCCTCTGCAGAGGTCCTTCTCTCTGTCCCATCACCTTCTCGGGCTTGTTTTATGGGAACAAGGGACAAGGTCTTCTTGGTGGCTCCTGATGGAACAGAGATGATGGAATATCTTGAAGATGTTGGGACTCTAATGGGATCATAAAGGGAGATATGGTGCTTCATATAGCCTTGACATAAGCCATATAGGGTTTTATAGGTCATCACCAGCACTTTGAATTGTGCCTGGAAATGGATCAGCTGCCAGTGGAGCTGCTGCAACAAGGGATGGACTTTTGAATTTTCTTGTTGTTGTGTGTCTCCAAGTTGTTTCTGACTTATGGCGACCCTAAAGTGAACCTATCACAGAGTTTTCTTGGCAAGTTTCTTCAGAGGAGCAGGTTAGCCATTGCCATCTTCCGAGGTTTAAATATTCTTTTATTACGACTCCTCAGCAGCTGTTCCCAGGTTTGTGCAACCCCAAATATATTTTCAGGATATACATTTCAGAGTTTAATAGAGAGCTTTGGAAATGCTGCTTCTGATTAAATATGCTTAGGGTTTTTCCAAGTTTTGTTTTTACCATGCATTCTGTGTATGTCTAGTCAGAAATAAATCCCACTATGTTTGGCAGGGAGAGAACAAACAGTCACCTGGAAGTAAATCCCATTGAATTCAGCAGAACTTATCTCTGGGTAAATATGCATTGGACTGTGTTGCAAAGGCAGTAAAAAGGCGATAAGAAAACACTTCTATCATCCTCAAAGTGAAATGGTTTTTAAATCACCAAGGAACATAACATAACAACAGATGGTATTTGTAGGCTTGTTTTCTTCTGTTTTTCCAAACAGGACAGATGAAGTCCTTGAAGTGTGGCTAAGATCCCAGAAGACCACTTGCTAAATTAATAAGGAATCAGTAAAGTTTTATGACCATATGTCTTGTGTAATGAATAACCTGGGGAGAATTCTGGGAAGCATGTCAATTTGATTAGTCAGATATTTCTTTCCTGCTAGCAGGATTTGGGTAAAATATGCATGGACAAAATAACATTTTCATTTTATCAATAGGTTTTACTTTGTTTCTCAATATTTGGTGATTCCACTTCATTTATATTTGTTCAAAATAAATTATCCCAAATATATTCCTTTTTGTTTTTTGTGGGGAACTCTAGAGTCACTTCAAATGTCCAGCTGTAACATATTAACTTGGAACTGAAAATACTGCTTTGTTATTTCCCCAGGAGAACTCCACAGTCAAAGATTGTGGAAGTGGCACCTCCATTTGCTCAGACCATGCTGTTACCATGCTGTTACCCATAGCTTTCCCCCTTTAAACAGCTGTGCATCGCAAAAACGTGAATGCACTGACATGGAATAGCCTAAGCTTCTTGAGCACTCACATGTATGAACCTTCCCATTTGGCAACTCTGCTCTGGGCTTGAAGATGTTGGATCCTAAAATTCTAAATAAAAGGCAATGAAACAAAACCTTGTTCTGAAAGAGAGAGAGCACTGTATGGACATTCTTTTCTAGCTGTATACTGTCCTTCCTGTTAATTTTGTCACATGTTTATTTATTTTTAACTTAAATCAACAGGAACCTTTCAAGATTTCAGACTACCATGGAAAAAAGAAACAATATTTCTTTAAAACAAATAATAGCCATAAACAAGCATCTTATTTCAAATGTAGAATTGACTTTTATCAGGCATAAGAGCTGGGCAATGTAGTCTAGTGGAAAATATGTTTAGTGCCTAAGGAACAGGGCTGAGACATGGTGCTGTTTGAAGTACAGCAGAACATAGAGAACCCATCTACAGAACTCAGAGGTACAAACCAGACAACTCATCTTGGCATAAGAGGCAGAAAACTGCAGTTAATCTCTCCCCACCTATGAAAGTAAAAGCATAGTTATAACAAAATAAATAACCAACAATATGCTTCCCTTTCCTGATCACCCAAATCCACTACCTGAGTCAGCTGTCTCACACTGTTTAATGGTACAGACAGTGTCCAAGACACAGCATAGCATAAGTATCCACTGGACCCAACCTGAGAATTACACAATCCCTATACAGTACTGAATTCCACCGCAGCACAATGCGTGAGAAACAGTAAATGTGCATAGGTGTTAGTTCATTGCACATACACAGAGGTAGTCGGTGTACAATGACACTGACACACTAATTTAGTGCATTCTTTTGTAATGTATTTCCGTCACCATCTGCTGGACATGTCCGTTCCACATTGTTCAAAACAGTCACTCTACACTTGCAGTAAAACCCACACCTGTGTATGTCATAAAAAGATTCTGGTCAAGGATTCTGGATTTCTTTATCACTTGTATAACTTTTATTTGGTTTATCTATACTAACCAATAGATTTAAAAGCAGTTTTTAGAGGAAGGAAATCTGAATAAATGGATTCCAGCAACAAAAGCCTGTTGTTATCTCAGCTAATTATAACTGATTTTATGCCTTCTTGTGATTCTGTGTTGCCTACCTTTTGCCACATCCACTCCCATACTCTACCCTAATTTTAATATCTTTTATCTGAAAAGGACACCCCCCACACAATTTAGGTTGCTTTGGGTGATTTTCAGTGTGTGGCAGAGGGAAGTTTTACCAAAAACTAAGAATGACTTCATTTACTTCCTTTTCACCTACAGCCTTTTTTCCCCACCAGGATTTTTTTTTAAAAAATGTTAAAAATGGGAGAAGGATGATGCAATTTGGAGTGTAGTGCAGCCTCTGGATACAGTATTGGGGAAAACCTTTTTTTGGCTTATTTGGATAAATCTTTTGATCCAAACTTACACTCTGGATCTGAGGGACTTGATTTATTCATATAGGACTCCGAGAGTTTTCTACTGAGGAAATGCTGTAAGCTACAGTTATTTCACCCCTTTCACTAAAATATAGGAGGAAAAGAGATGAATTGCCTCCCCTGGAAGCCTGTAGAAGTGCTGATTCATCTTTCTAGTAAGTTTCAGCTCTACTCTCACCCCAAAATGGTTTAACATTTAAAAAAATACATATTCTTCAAAAATCAAAAGTGCATTTTCATCCACCTCTGAGTTATTTAGTTTGTGACAGTTTATGCAGCCTCCAAAAGATCCAAAGGGGAAACAAAAAATGACCTGTGGATTTTCCACAGTTGTTCTCTCCTGCTCTAAATATACCACAAAATACCCTTAAAGAGTCACTAGATAAGAGTCACAGTGATCCATTCCATGAATCTCATTTGAAAATCCAAACTACAAAGAAAAATATTGTTTATGCTTCGATTTCTTTTCTGTTTAAAAAACAACAACCAAGAATATGTATGTGTGTGTATGTCCCAAAATCAAGCAAACAGTCTTGCGAGAGAGACAGATTTACAGCACTGGCTGCCCAAATAAATATCTGCCCCAGTTGAAATTTTCCTGCAGTCTCCAAATTTGTAGCATTACAGAGACATTGAAATGGTTCACACCCAGAAGGTTTGGCATTTTAGTATTCTTTTGACAACTTTGCCTGCCTCTTTTCTGCCAGTACCTAAGCTGAATTTCTAAATGCTCACCTGAAACTTTAGTATAATGCTACAGATATGGAGCCTAAAGGAAAATTTCATTGGGGGGCAGAATTTTTATTGGGAGGCAATACCTTCATTCCCCCTCCCCATAGCTACAGCCATGCCAAACATGCTTTATTTGAAAGCAGAATCAAAGGAGGTATATAGGAAGAATCAGAGGCTAATATTAACCTTATGGGATTTAAAACCCGAGTGAGACTTTTTTTTCAGTTCAGCGAGACTTGATATCCAAGTAAATGTCCTGAAGTATCCATGAACTAATTTAAGTAAGCAAGCTCAAGTGAGTTTAGTGGGAGGTATTCCCAGGTAGTTATGCATGAGGCTGAAGGCTTAACTTGATCACACATTTTTGAAAACCTGGCCAAATTTCTTGAAAGGATATAGTTAATGATCAGCTCTTTTCTTGTGAAACCTGAAAGGATACTTGTCTGAAATGACTTTGTAAATCATTCAAGTAGTGTTTGACTTCACCCAGGGAAAAGGGTATGGCGAGAAGGAAATTAAAATCTTCAGGTTACTTATTGTTTTCTTTGTGAAACAACGGAAGGGAATGACAAACATGGAGAAAGACCAATATGAGCAGCAGGCAAAAGAAATAAACAAAAATGAAAACAAGATGCAACTCCAAAGAACCATAGGCTATTTGGAAGGAGTTAGCTTTATCGTGGGAACAATTGTAGGTGCAGGAATTTTTGTTTCTCCTACTGGGGTTCTGAAATATTCTTTGCTCAATGTTGGTGTTGCACTGATTGTTTGGACTGCTTGTGGCATCGTATCTTTGATGGGTGCCCTGTGCTATGCAGAGCTTGGCACAGCTCTACCATTTTCAGGAGGTGAGTACAGCCACATCAAGAGAGCGCTTGGTTCTCCTCTGGCTTTCATCTTCATGTGGACAGCGATGTTCAACAAACCAGCTTCAAATGCTGCCCGAGCCTTATTGTTTGCTGAATATGCTACTCAGCCTTTCTATGGTGAGTGCCTGGCCCCAGAACTGCTCAAGAAATGCTTGGCACTGGCTGTTCTCTGGTTCCTTGGGCTCCTCAATGGGCGAAGTGTCAAGATGGCTGCTTGGGTGCAGACTGTATTTACTATCCTAAAGATGATGGCTCTGTCTGTAATTGCGATTGGTGGGATCGTCCTGTTGATAAGAGGAAGGAAAGATAACCTTGCAAGGTTTGAGAATGCTTTCAGTTCAGAGATTCCTGATGTTGCACAGATGGCCGAAGCATTTTTCCAAGGACTGTATGCATACGGGGGCTGGTGGTCTCTCAATTATTTGGCAGGTATAGCTCTCATTTTCTCTGTCAGTTGGCAACTATGCTGTGTATTCTACCTTTGATTTTTGCATTCTTCTTATATCTGTTGGAATCTTAGCTGGTTTATCAACAGATTCCCACCAGGGTTCTTAATATTGTCCTGAAGCATGGCTTTTTGAGGCCGAGTGAAGAGATGGGGAGAAATGTTTAAAAGTGGATTGTTCCTAAGTGGTATACAAACAATTAATTCATTTTGCATAAACACAATGCACTATTGTCTTACCCCTTGCAGAAAATACAACTTAATTTGTCTGAACCCTATGGAAATAGTTACTGGTTCGTTTTCTGACAGAGTTCTTGTCTTTACCACACAGCCAATGCAGAATAGCTCCATGTTAGGGTAGTCTGGAGTCAGTTTGGGTCATGTGAAAGTATCCTTGTGATTTTCCATCAGCTATGTAGTTGTATATTTTACAACACATTTTGCCTCTCATATGGATATGTGCTTTCTTTCTTTCTTTTTTTTTCCAGTAGGCTAAAATACTACTGCAGTTCCCAGAGACTAAATGGGTATGATGATACAGACAACAGATGTTTTCTATCATTTTATAAACAGATAAAATCTTATTAGTCAGTCTATTTCCCCCCACCTCACAATTTTATTATAGCTAACTGTTATTTGATCCAGATGAGATCCTGGGTGCAAAGCTCTGGTTGACTTCTGCTGGTCAGTTGTGATGCAGACTCGCTATACAATTCTTAGATGTTGTTAGACAAGCTATAGAGTATGCTATTGAATCACACTTGTTCCAAAGCAGCCAGCACTTGTCTTGTGAAGTGGGTGTATTTTGATGCCAAGATCATGAAGATAAGGACAATGCCAGGTACATACTCCTCTAGAACATTCCAAAGTGGTGATGAAAACAGTTCATAAGCACTTTAACAGATCAGTGGAGGACAAATGCTTAGACAGGAGTGTACAGCTGTGGTTCTCCCCATGGCATTTGACTGCAGCTCTCATAATCTCTCACTATTGGCTATCATGGGTAAAGCCAATGGGCATTGTAATCCAAGAATTTCTAGAAGGTCACAGTTGCCCGCCTCTGTGTTAGAGGAACTGAGCTATGTCTTTGTACTTTGTGCCAACTAAAAGCACACTAGAAAAAAATAAATAAGGCTAGCTGGGAGTCTTAGGGTTCCATGCCAGTTGCCAAATTCATTTTATAACAAATGATAGAAAGAAAATAGTCATGCATTTGGTAAATAGTCATAATGTATATTACTTTTCTTCTGTACAAATGGATGTGTTTTCTTCTTTATAAATGGAGTGACTTCTACATTATATATTGCAGAGGAAGTGAAAAACCCCAGCAGAAACATTCCCTGGACTGTGATGACTGCACTTCCCTCAGTTACTGTGTTCTATTTGCTGGTAAACATTTCATACCTGACAGTTCTCACACCAAAGGAAATGGTTTCCTCAGGTAGGATTACTGTTTTGTAATCTTGATTTAGTGAAAAGAAATGACAATACAGAGAAGACAGAATTCATGACACAAGTTCAGATAAGCCACAGTGTAAAGAAAATTGAAACAAAACAGCCAAGGTGTAAATAAAATTGAAACAGAACCTTTGGCCATAACCTATGTGCTCATGAATTTTGTTGAAAAGGACAGAAAAACAGAAGGGTATGTATGCATGATTAGTGTCCCATTTAGTTACTTGTGTGGGAAATATTTAAAATACCCATCTGCCTAGCATTATGCACTTCAGAGGAAAAGAATGTAACATGAAGCAAAAGCAGTTTTCATTTTACATTGGTTTCTAGATTCTAGCCATGATTTGTAGTATAAACAGACAGGTTAAGATCTAACTAAGTATTTTGGCATCCAATGCTAGCAAAACAAAAACATTTTCTTCTTTCACTCTCACTGCCATATGCTGTGGTAGATTGCTCAACCCCACACAATGGGGCTTTAAGGGTCTATAGAAGGAAGAGAGGCTTACCAATTCATGGGGAAATAGGATGATCTAGTAAGAATATACTACTGGCTCCTGACATGGTGTTCTTATATGATTGCAACTTCACTCTAACCTCTGGTGACCCCCCCCCCCATCGTAGAATTTTCCTAGCAAGATTTACAGTCGGCCCTCGGTATCCACAGATTCAGCCGTTCATGGCTTGAAGATATTTTTTTTAACTATAAATTGCAGAAAGCAAACTTTGAATTTACCATTTTATACAAGGGACACCATTTTACTAAGCCTCTCTATATAATGGGACTTGAGTATCCAAAGATTTTGGTATCCACAGGGGATCCTGGAACCAAACCCCACTAGATACCAAGGGCTCACTGTACTTACCCTTTCTCTAAGAGAGAGCTCTGGTGCCAAAACAAACTACAGATCCCAGGATTTTGTAGGATGGAGCCATGGCAGTTAAAGGAGTGTCGTCGTCGTCATCATCATCATCATCATCATCCCCTATTCTATATAATGAGACTTGAGTATCCATGAGAGTCCTGGAACCAAACCCCAGGGCCCATTGAAGTAATAACAATAACAATAATAATAATAATAACAATACCCCATTGTATACAATGGAACTTGAGCACCTATGGATTTAGGTATCCATGGGGGGGGGGTTCACCACCATCACCAGCCCAGCCCTTGAGCAATTTCTTATGTATCCCCCTTGTGTAACTATTGTGCCCACCCTGAAAGTTGCAAACCACAGTTTAAGAATCCCTGATCAAGCAGATATGCCTGATGTTCAGGACCACTCAGTAGGGTGTAGTACCACTGTGCCATTAACAGTTGCTCAGTAGAGAATGTGGGAAGAAACTCCAGCTTTCTCCAGGGCAGACACACGAGAACAGAAGTTCAGATTAAAATATGATTTGGCTGGGGTTTGTACATGTAGCTATAGCTACATACCAGAGAGCCATATCCAAGTGCAGGCTCCCGATGGTCCTCTTGTTTATGAGGAGCTGGCTCTTGACTCTTGTGGCATGTAGTGGTTAGAATGGTGGGCTAGGACATGGAAGACCCAGATTCAGGTACCCACTGATCTGTGAAACTCAGTCACTCTCAGCTTAATCAATTTCACTGCATTGTTGTAAAGTTCAGAAAAAGAGGATAATGCTCACCAACCAGAGCTCACTGGAAAATAGATGGCATATTATGTACCAAATAAGTAAATAGTATTTGGCTTAAATGTTCATGGAATACAATCCACTTCAAGTCTCAAAGCAAGTGCAGTTCACAAGAGCTTAAGAGAAATAAAATATTTTAGACTATAGCATAATTCAAGTACAGTGGGTCCTTAGTATCTGCTGGAGTTTGGTCCCAGGACTCCCCATGGATACCAAAATTCATGAGCACTCAAGTCCCATTATATATAAGGACCTTATATAAAATGGCAAAATTAAAATTTGTTTTTTGGATTGGGGGGGAGGGCATTCCAAGCTGTGAATAGCTGAATCCATGGATGCAGAATCTGTGGATAAAAAGGCCCAGCTGTACTTACTTTTTAAAAGTACTATATTATTTTTTCAATTACAGGGAGCATTTACTTTTATAGTTGCAATTTTAAAGGTGTTTTACAGGCATGGGATTTCATTACTTAAAAAAAATCAGAATACTGTTGGCCATCCTATAAGTTTAAATTTAAATAAAAGCAGTTAAAGTTATACTGCAAAAGAAGCAATGGTTTGCTGCACTTCCATTATAATATAAATCATGCCTTGTTATTTCAGAAAGCAACTAATTCCCAGTAATTCATCATTTTTAGCAATTTACTTGGAAGAAGCAGTCTCCAAGTTGCCTTCAGATTCTATTGGTGTATCTTTTATACACCTATTAAAAGTCACAGAATTATTGCCCTTTATGTAACACATGATCCCATGTGAGCACTGTTGCTTCCAGCTTCTGGAGCTGAGCCTTATTTGTTCTTCTGTTCACTAAAACATGGATGCCTGATTATAGACTGTTCTCTGTTCCAGGCACTTTCTCCCTTTCCTAATTTAGGAAGACCATCAAGACATTTCCGTCAACATTTAGGTCAATCTAGACATTAAAAGGCACGTGAATTCCCTGTGATTCACCCACTTGCCTCAATTTCAGGGATTTTCTCAGAGATGTATAGTTCAGCAATTAGACTTTCAAATTAAGCCCACGTTTATCTTCCAATGACCAATAAAAAAAACAACAGTACACTAAATGCAAAATATAGAGGTGAGGAAGAACACGTATTATGATAGACAGACCTCTTTCACCACTTGAGGGAGCAGCTGTCCTATGTACATGTTAAACGGCCCGGTACAGACATGTGGGAAGCGCTGTACTTGGGGTGAAACTAGGGTTCAGGAGCGCGCAGCATCCTTATACTCCCAAACTCTAGTTCATAATGCTGGTGCCATCATGGCGGCCTCCTGTCCACACGGGGGCCACTATGATGATGCAAGTGCCACACAGCATTCAGACATCACTGGCAGGAAGTGGCATCATGATACATCCTTTCCTGTTTGCAACACCACAAAAAAGAAGCCGCTCTAGGCAGCTTCTTTTTGGAAGTGTGTTGGTGTGCATCGACTCATGGCAAAGAGAAGCAGTGCAGAGCTGCTCATCTGTCGAGCCCCAAACATGTTTTTTAGTTATTTTTAATGATGCTATTGTTTCCCTACAGTTGCTGTAGCAGTCACATGGGCTAACAGAGTAATCCCCTCAGTCGCTTGGATGATTCCTGCAGCTGTGGCTGTTTCGATATTTGGTGCCCTCAACAGCAGCATGTTTACACTTGGACGATTGAGCTATGCTGGAAGTCAGTCTGGACATTTGCCCATCATAATATCCATGCTTAACATACAGTACTGCACTCCAGCACCAGCCATGATTTTCTCAACTGTTATTGCATCCATTTTCATTATCCCATCAGATCTAATTGCTTTAACCAATTATTTTGGCTTCTCCGTTTGGCTCATGATTGGATTAACATGCACTAGTCTGATAGTCCTCCGATACCGAGAACCTGATCTTCACAGGCCTTACAAGGTAAGAACAAAATAATGAACATGAGTAACAAAGTTGTATAATAGCAATGTGTTATAGCTGATATAGAGGCCTTGCACCCCCACATATGTTAAAAATACTATGGACACTTTGTTCACTTAACGCAGGGGTAGACAACCTTTTTGAGCCGGGGGCCGGGTTGCTGTCCCTCAGAAAACGGGGGGGGGGGGGGAGCAAAAAAAATAAATAATTAAATATTTTTTAAAAAAAAAATTAAATAAATAAATAAACCAGGACAAATGTAGGACAAAAATTTCAAATGGAGGACACTTTTTTACAAAAAAGGGAGGACATGCTAAAAATTTGCTGATTTTTTAAAAAAGGTTAATATAAATGCATGTTTCGGATGCTTCTATAGACAATTACCCCCCTTGCAAGCCGCTTGCCCGCCTCCTCCTGATAGGCCAAAGGCCCCACCCACGCCCTCACACGAGAGGCCAAAGGCTCCGGCGGCAATCAGTGGCAGGACCGGGCTGGGGCCAGTCCTAAGGCCTTGCTGGGCCGCATCTGGCCTGCGGGCCGCAGGTTGCCTACCCCTGACTTAACGTCATATCAGTGGGGCATTTTAAGCTGTGTTATACTTAGTTATACAGGGTTTGCATGAACCAATAGACCTCAAAATAAGAAATGAGGCCATGTAGGAGAGAATATGCAGTTAATGTGGGAGGAAATGTTTTCTTTACCTTCATCAAAATGAGGGCATGCAAGCACTATGAACTACTAACTATTAGAGGGACTTATAGATTTTGTGTTTCTCCTTCTCCCTTTGACCATGAGAAAAGTCAGAAGAGAGGCTGTAATGTGTATTTGTTTGAATGTACACTGGTACCCCGGGATACGAATTCGCCGCCTTACGAAATTTCCGGGTTACGAAAAAAATCCATTGAAAAAAACTGTTCCGGGTTACGAAGGTTATTTCGGGTTACGAAAAATTTTTTGGTGCTTTTCGGCGCTATTTCGCACGAAATCGCGGCTTTTCCCCATTAGCGCCTATGGCTTTTTCGGCTTACGAAGTATTCCGGGTTACGGAAGCGGCGGCGGAACGAATTAATTTCGTAACCCGGGGTACCCCTGTAGTTACATTTCCACATGTTCCCCAACTCTGTGCAAGCTGAGTTGATGCTGTACTTTCTTCAGACCTTCTTGTTTAGTTTAGGATAGGTATGTCAGGTATGCATGGAATACTGGTGTTGGGAATAAGCATGAAAAGTCTTTTGGAATAAATGGGAGAAAATAGTGATAGGAATTCTACCTACATATAGGAAGATACACTTGGCATGCTCTGGCTAAACTACAGAACAGGTTGAGTCTCCCTGATCCAAAATGCTTGGAACTAGAGGTGATTTGGGTTTTTAATTTTTAAAAATTATTTTGGAATACCTGTACTGTATTTGCATAAATGTACATAATGAGATATCTTGAAGATAATGTCCAGGTCAAAATACAAATTCATTTATGTTTCATATACACCTTATACACATAGCCTGAAGGAAATTTTATACAATAATTTAAATAATGTTGTGCATGAAACAAAGTTTGTGTTCATTAAACTATAACAAAGCAAATGTGTCACTATCTCAACTACCCATGAAGAAAACTTTGGTTTTTGGAATATTTTGGATTTCAGAATTCTGGACAAAGGGGACTCAACCTGTCCATGCTTTAGAGAGGGAGGAATGAGGAGGAGAGAGTGAAAGGGTGAGAAGTAAGGGAGGAAGGGAATGGATGAGAAGAAGAATATCAGTTTTAAGTATGAGACAGATTGAGAGCCAGTGTGGTGTAATGGTTTGAGCATTTGACTATGAAACCCACTGAGTGACATCTCAGCCTCAGGGGAAGGCAATGCCAAACTCCCTCTGAACAAATCTTCCCTCTGAAAAAATGCCTTATTAAGAAAGAAGATGCATTTGTTGTGCTTCTGCCGTCAAGGACATTACACACATCCTGTTTGACTGTTGCTTTTATGATAATGAGAGAGCCCACCTTTTACAACCATTTTTGGTTAGATTGACCTATTGGGATCCTACTGTCAAATTGTTCTATTTCTGTTCCTGTGAGAATTTAAATCTAGTGTGCTGTGTAGCAAAATTTATTATAAAAGCTGCTCGACTGAGAGATCAATTTATCATGCAAAATGGGGCTCCATGCCATGGTGATGAGTTTATTTAAATATGTTTTTAGATGTGATCAATTTTTTTCCCCTTGTATGTATTTGGACAATCTAACATTTAGATTTTGTATTATGTATTTTGTACTTTGTCTTCTATTGATACAGTCAGCTGACTAATCAATGAAATTTGTTGTTGTCTCTGAGCAAATCATGCCAAGAAAGCCCCATGACAAGTTCACCTTAGGGTTACCTAAGGAAACAACTTGAAGGCACACAACATATACATAGGAGACAGCTTGGGCAACAGAAAAAGAGGAACAAATTAGGTGGCTCTATCTAACCCCAGAGGCCTTTTCACATGACTCAGTTATAGCACGATCATTCCATTTTAACTTCTCATTTAACATTTGTAGTTTATGGCAGGGTATTTTGAAATCTCAGCCAGGGTGCTGTAGTGCTTCCCCAAAATATGAACTCCAGAATTCACTGGAATGCAGTCCTGGAAGAATGGAATCATAGTGCTATAATTGTTTAGTGTTAAAAGGCCTCAGCTTTATCTTCCCTGTAGGCACAAAAGGGCGAAAGAGACCACCTGTTTGGAGTGGTGTCCCATTGCCCCTTTCAGTGCTGGATTGGGGCAGCAGCAACTACATGCTGTGGCCCCAATCCGGCAGTTTTCCAGCACTAAAAAGAACAGCAAAATGCCACTCCTTTTAGTACCAACAAAAAGGCACTCTTGCTACTGCGGTGGGGGCTTTTCGGTGTTCCTTTGGCACAGCGCATTTAAACGCTGTGCCAACAGAGTGCCGTGACATCCCCCACCGTGCAGTCAGGCACACAGCATGACACTGGTGTGGGGGTGGCTGGTGTGCATACGCCATGCACCCATGCCACCCCTAAGCTGGCATATAACGCTGGTCTGTTTAGCCCCAAAGTCAGTAGTGAAGCATTATTGCACGCTACCTCTCACGGGTGAAGTATGGAGGGGGCAGGCCAGTGCCTGTGCTCCTGGGACACCTCCATGGTTTGATAATGTTTGAAGAGAGCTTTTGCCTTGGAATGGTCAATTGCCATTGTCAGCAGAGGCAGCTATTCCCTTTATGCCTTCTGTTGCCTATCTCTGTTCTGCATTTGTCTGCTTCCAAGTCTTTTCAGATCAAACATTTTTTCAGGGAAGAAGGAACATCTGTGTGTGTGTGGAGCGGGGGGTGGGGGGAGGCTGTATTTTGGCAGGCTCTGTCCTGATCTGCATGCATTTCAGTGTTTGAAGTATATTCCCTGTTTCTATGTATGCTTATGAAAACTGGACAGTGAAAAAGGCTGATAGGAAGAAAATCAACTCATTTGAGATGTGGTGTTGGAAAAGAGTCCTGAGAATACCATGTACTGCTTAAAAAAACCAAGCCACCAATAAATGGGTCCTAGAGCAAATTAGACCTGAACTTTCCCAATATGACTATGTTGAGGTTATCGTACTTTGGCCATATCATGAGAAGAAAGGACTCTCTGGAAAAGATGATAATGCCTGGGAAAGTTGAGAGCAATAGGAAAAGAGGAAGGCTGCATACCAGATTCAGTCACAAAAGCCATGGCCATGAATGTGCAAGAGCTGAGCAGGGTGCTTGAGGATAGGGGAACTTGGAGGTCTCTCATTCATAGGGTTGCCATGGGTTGAAGGTGACTTGAAGGCAGTTAACAACAACAAAGGCTTATGAGTATAATGTACTGTCTATAAGTCTAAAAATTTAGAGAAGGCTGAAACACTTAAGCCTCGTATTGATTGCTGCTTCTCTCTTGCTACTCACATAGACACACTGAAGAAGTCTCCTATCCATGGGTCATGTTAAAATCCATAATTCTGGCCCCAAACTTGCTCTTGATTTATACATGAGGTCCACTTATAGTCAAATATATATGGTAGATCTGAGAGCCTAAAGGTTTTACTTTTTTGAATTGTGATTCCCAGAACTGTCCAGCCAGCATATGCAGGTAGAGGACCCTCTAATAGTGTGCATTATATATACTTATATGTAATAATAATAATAATAATATTTATTTATATACCGCCCTATGGCAAACCAATCCGGGCGGTTGACAACAGTAAAATATGGTCATACCCTAACTTAAAAGTGATGCTGAAATGAATCTGTATAAATCAGAAACCTCCTCTCCATCTCTCTCTCTCTCTCTCTCTCTCTCTGTTTGCTTTCCTTCACCTAAACCTCTAACCATCTTATTGGTAACTGGATCTGAGAAGCATAAAAATAATAATGTGTTTATACTTCTCAATCTGCTAACTTCCTGATACAGAAGATTCATGAGCTTTTATTTAAAAAAAAAAAAAGACAACAGCTGCCACAATGCCATTGTTTCACTGTCAATTTTCTAATAATATATGCATGCTATTCTGGAGAGAATTGGCTGTTGTTTTTAAAAAGTATATTTATTGTGAAGAGCACAGATATGGGGAGCCTGTCCATACAATCCAACAAGCAGCTAGAACTGAACATAAGTACCTATGAGGAATAAAGAAATAATGTACAAAATGTAGGTGTGGATCCTGAGCAACAATGTTGTGCAAATGCTGAAAACATGTACCAAATCTGAAGTGCTGAAAGCGATTCTGCTGACATTATTCTTTACTCTGATGAAGCAGTGTAATCAAAGGAAATACTGAAACTGCAAAAACCAGAATGGTATCCATTTTTATGAGATGTATGCATCTGTCATTCTCAATCCTGAATCTTCCAAATATGTTATGCAGAGTTACACTGGTCAATGGAGTATTCTGGTGGCTTTTAATATCTGGTGAGGTCTTTCCTTCCCATCCATTCCCTGCTTCCATACCTCTCTTCTCCTCACTCTTATGGAGCCACTCTATGGCTGCATCTACACTGCAGAAATAATCCAGTTTGACACAAAACTGCCATGGCTCAATGCTATAGAATTCTGGGATCTGTAGTTTATTGTGGCACCAGAGCTCACTGACAAAGAAGGCTAAATGTTTCACAGAATTCCATAGCATTTAGCCATGACAGATAAAGTGGTGTCAAACGGGATAATTTCTGCAGTGCGGATTCAGCCTACAAAGAAGCATCATTTTACTAGGAGTATGCTTTTTTCTGATGCTCCCAGGCTCTGAAATAGTGGATTCTTTTAAAACAAATGTTTTAAATGTGGCAGGTGAAATGACTTGTGTATTATACTAAATGTGTGCACATGTGATGCTAAAGGTCAAATTAGAGGGTCATGCTGGCTGGGGATTCTGGGAGCTATATCCCCAAAAAGTGACTTTTCAAGATTTGCTTTCAGGTAAGCGTCACATTTTAAAAAATGGTTCTATGATTCTTTATACTGTCTCTAGTGACTGCGATATATTTGTTAAGTACTCAGGGTATCTGGAGGAAATCGTTTGTATTGTGTAGGTTAGGAGAAATTCTGCTTTGGGCTATTTCAGTTCTTGCCAATGATATCAGAAAACAGATAGCTGGCAGCACAAGCAACAACTGTTCACAATCTAATATCTTTATCTATATCTATATATTTCATTTTTATGTTTCCTTAAATGCTTATTAATACATCTGACTTCTGCATTCTCAGACCTCTGTTATATATTTTGCAGGTTTTTCTACCAGTTGCCTTTGGGATGGTGGCAATTTCACTGTTCTTAGTTTTAGCACCGGTAGTCTGGTCTCCAAAGGTGCAGTATGTATATGCATTCTTTTTCATGCTTGGGAGTCTTCTCTTATATTTGCCTTTTGTACATTTTAAAATACATTTTGAGTTTGTTAACAAAATTACTTGTTACCTGCAGCTGCTTCTGGAGGTTTCACCTGCTGATTATAAATCTGACTGAGGGCAAAGGTGCAAATTTTTCAATAAACTGGAACTGAACATGGCTTGGATCCAGCATAATGCCAGCCTAATGCTGGCATTCAAGGCAGCTCCTTCCAGTCCTTGAAATGTTGATCCCCTTCATGTAAGCTGTCTTTTGGATCCAAAGCAGAAATTTTGTTTGTTAATTGATCAAATCAATCAATCCAGTCAAATCTGACTGAAGGAAAAGATGCTGTCTGTTCGGAACCTTTATAGTGGTAAAATTAGATATCAAAATACATAAACCCAGCTGCATTGGTCTTTTCTCTCTGATTCTTTCACTACCATTCCTTACTTTCTCTTTCATTACCATTCCCTACCATCCTATCTAAATTTAAACTATAAGTTCCTTGTGGATAGGAATCCTTTTTCTATTATTATGTGAAAAAGCCACATGTATACCATGGCATTACCTAAATAAATAAACTACATTGTTCACAATTTTGCTTATTAAATATTATGTCTGAGTGTGCTTCTTTAGCACAATTGTTCATCTCCACTCCCACGCTTTCCTCCTAACCACTGTTGAGAATTCAAGAGAATTCAAAGGAAAATGTCAAAGGAGTTTTGGATGCAAAGTAATATAGACAGGTCACACTTGTTTCAAGAACATAATACTTTGGATCTGTACTTTTTATTACAGATCAGTTAACAATCCTGTCCATATAAGCGGCACTCCCCTTTATTCTTTGTGGATGCTACCACTATGTATATACTTGTGATACTGTCTGTGTCTGTTTGTCTGACTGCCTGTGTTGTAACTGACAGCTGGAGTTGCTGACAATTTTCTGGTCTGCCTTCTCAAAAATTCAGATCCCTGCTGACTAACCTGCTCTGGGGAAATGAGAATTTCATTTCCAGAAATGTGTGCCTTGCCTTTGCTTTAGAGATTAAACAAAGGAAAATACACAAACTGTGAATTGAAGTCATGGTTAAAGTAGACCACAAGCCTCCATGCACATGTGTCAACAAAATCTTAATGTGCACATTAACTTCTCTTTTGACTTTTCAAAGATTACTTGGGATTTGTCATGGATTATGAATAATAGCTGTCAATCTGCTTTCTGCTCAAACCATCAGGAATTAAATGTTGGAAATCCCACAATAAAACTGCTGGCTGAAGAACATCCATGGATAACTGTAAGGAAAGGATGAAAGAGCCCTAAGGGAGGGAAGCATGAGAGAGAGTTTCTGTTTTAAAATACATGAATTGAATTTTGCTTTGACATTGAGAGGCACAACTGTGGACAAATTTCTGGAAGGTTGCATGTTCCCATAAACAGAAATATGTGGTCCCCCAGACATTGGACTGCAACTCCCAAAATTCCTACCCAGTATAGCTAATGGCGATGGGAACTGCAATTCAACCACATGCAGAAGGCCACACAGTCCTCATCCTTGCCTTCAGGTAAGATGTAGGAAGGCTTTGTCAGGCAGAGAGGTGGCACTGGGATGAGGAACGGCATACCAATACTTAGAGCTCTTTCATCCTATACAGATTAACTACACAGATTAACTATTGTGGCATCATCCTACAAAAGCCAGTTTAGGAAGGAAAACTTAGCAAGCACTTGTGTCTCACAAAACTACAAATTCCATAATATGCAACCATGGAATCATAATGCAAAAGCACTCCTGATGAGAAGCACTTTGCCACCTTCTCATGTACACATATAGAGAGATCTTATAGCACCTTTGAGACTAACTGAAAGAAAGCAATTGGCAGCATGAGCTTTGGTAGACCTCAGTCTACTTTCTCAGATGCATTTGGTGGAATGGAAGACATATATATGCCATTGGTATGTGAAGTTGGACTTGCAACTTCATTTCCATACACAAAGGACTTGTAATTTGTATTGACATCCTCACACACCAGTGGCACATATAGGTCTGTACCTGGCTTCCACTCCACCAGATTCATCTGAGGAAGTAGACTGAAGTCTACAAAAGCTCATGCTGCCAATTTCTTTCTTTCAGTTAGTCTCAATGGTGCTACAAGATCTCTGTACGTATTGATTCTACAGACTAACATGGCTATATCTTTGAATTCATGTACACATAGTACAGGACTGGCCTTAATGAAGGGAGGACATAAATTTTCCTTACATGCAACTCACTTATATCCTGCTGGTGGGCTTCCCATAGCTAATGGGCATCCAGCCAAGTTATATTCTTAGAGTGAACGTGAAAAGAAGAAGGATAAATCAGCATGCAGTTCTTTATAACATGCCAGGCTCAGGGCTGGAAGTTAACTTGGGAGCTCCTAACTCAAGCATTACCACTAGTTAACTAAAATGCAAGTTGGAGAGCAACACCTAGCCCAGAGCATGAATTTCTTATCCAGCATAGTCAGTGTTCATATTGACTGGAAAATTCTGGGGTTGTTGCCCAAAGAAGGAAAGTTTTCTTGCTTTTGTCTTGTCACACTCCAGAATAGTTGAGACATGAAGTAGGGAAAGATCTTCTGGCTAAACATTTTCTGATTCACATTGCACTGTCCTTGGAAATATAAGAAATATGTAACATACTGTTAGAGATTCTCTCTTTATGGTACTTGTGTAGACTTTTATAGACTTTCAAACAGCATTTTATTCTGTATCTCAAGCCAGATTGTGGAGAAAATTGGAGGCCTCCTTGATTGATTGTTGTCTGCTCCATTTAATATGGAGTAGTATGATAGCCAGACTAATTACTGCACTAGCGTCATTTCACCCATATTGTATAAATATTCAGGATGCACAGGATTGTTTTAGACTTTTCTGTTGCTGTCAGACATGAATCCTGAAATAACATACAATGTTGCTAAATTCCGTGCAGCAGCACTTAAAATTCATCAGATGATGACCAATGCCACAGACCAGCTCTAAGAAATATTGCTCTGTAAACAGATGGTCAAGATGCTCTACATACTATTTTTCAATGTTTTCAATATTTTAATAATAATAATAATAATAATAATAATAATAATAATAATTTAATATTTTATATACTAAATTTATGTTTTAAACAGGTGTACATTTTATTATGTTTTTAATCTAATGTATTCCACTCCCCTTTGTTGGTCGATGACCATAATAAAGATTTATTCTATTCTTATTCTTATACTGTTAGAGGTTGCCATCTCTCATATTTACTGACTGTTAATGTTAACTAGGAGTGCAGTTGGTTCACAAGTGCATAAACAGTACTCATTCCTTTTCTGCCTTAGGCATGTTTTGAGGATTTATGAAAAGAGCTATTATATGGGTGGGAATTACACAACCCATTAGTTGGATCTGGCGGAAGGACAGAATTTTTGGCCAACCACCAAGTCCTCTAACTTCTCCCATAAGTAAGAAAATATCATTAAAAAGGGAGAATTGCACCTCCAGAGATTTCCAGGAGGCATGATTCTCTATCTAATTGCTTTTGCAGGAGATCCACCTTAGGCTCCAAATAGCTAATTTTAGGAAGTGGTAAAAGACTGAGTACAGCCACTGGAGTGTCTATCCAAAAATGGGTCAGATGCAGCACCCAAACCCTCTGAGGCTGCCCACTTCTGGCTTAAAATTATTGAACTCATTACCACAATGAATGAAAAGAAGGAAATAAAGGCTTGAACTCAGATAGGAGCATCCACATTCATAAGTATCCCTTATGTACTCACATGGACTTTTTAAAAGGTGTTGTGGGGGTTCAAATTCTCTTTCTCCCCACACAGTGGCCAAAGCCCCTTCCCCAACTTACTGTAAAGCCCTGAAGCTGCTTCAATAGGCTTCAATGAGCTTCAATGAGCAGGCAGGATCAGAGAAACATCTGGCAACTCCCCTCCCAGCCAGACTCACAATGATCACAGAAGTGCTGAGAACACTTGATGGAGCTCAGTGTTAAGCCTTTATTGTGTGTTCAGCTATTGGCACCAGCTTCCATCAACTCCACCAAATCTTTACCTCTCCCAGTGGGAGAAAAAGAAGGTCCTTACACATGAATGATACTTACCTGCAAAATGAACAAAACACCTCTATGGGGAAGTCAGTTCCTGACACACCATCTGTTGCCCTATGGACACAGCTTCTTCCTCCTTGCTACTTTTACCAGCTGGACTTTTTATGTCACATACAGTCCATCCTCCTCAAGGAGGTCATTGGAACAATCTGTCCTGTGTGAAAAAGGAGCAGGACCAACTACTGTGGTGTATGTGTGTGTGCATGTTTGCATGCAATCTTATAAATAAAAGTTAGTGCCCAAGTTTGTTTTTGTTCTTTCCTCCCAATCCCTTTTCCTTTTGTGTTGTACCTTTTAGATTGTAAGCTTCAAGGGACTGTCACATTATTGAACTCTGTAAGCCACATTGTTGTTGTATTCCTTCAAGTCATTTCGGACTTATGGTGACTCTAAAACAAGCCTATCATGGTGCTTTCTTTTCAGAATTTGTTCAATATCACCCAGTAGGTTTACATGTCTGAGCGGGGATTCAAACTCTATTCTTCACAATCATAATCCAACACACAAATCACTATACCACGTATGTATGTATCACTCTTACGTATGTATACGACACTGGAGCCTTTTAATGCTGAACAGCAAAGTCAAAACGCTTTGAATATGAATGAATACATTCTTGAATGGAAACAAAAAGAAAGCACAGGAAGATAATTTTGAGGTCCTACAATTTTTATAGGCTGCCCTTTTTGCAAATTGTTTCTTTTCCTTTGATCATACTCCTTTAACCTCAGATCCACATGTACTCACTGTGTGAGACCTATTCTCAAAGCTTTTTGGGAAAAGAATGTGTATCTTTAAGTTAAAATGGCTGTTTCATACCAGCACTAGTTTGAGGTTTTCTCTACCAAATTGAAACTTAATTGTAACATTATAAAATAGCACTGAATTGCATGTCCTTTCACATGAGTGACCTAGAAAACTACGGTATTTCCAATCTTTTTGAGTCATGGAACACAAAAGTAATTGGAAAATTCTATCTTACCTTCATGACAAAGAATGTGTAGCAGGAGAATAACTCTAAGTGTTCCATTTAAAATGTCACTCATCAAAATAACTAGATCATTATTTGCAGTGCAGTGGTCATATTTATTGGAAGGAAGAGCATGGAGAAAGCAATAACAGTTTCTGCTCATTTTCCACATATATTTTTGCTAAATCCTTATGATTTAAGAAAGATTTTGGAATGAGAATTTTTTTGACAGACAGCAAGATACTGTTTCCTTGATACACCATTTATCATCATAATTTACATTCCATGCCATTGATCATACACTTAAATGTCTGCTTTCTAATAGAATTGAATTATATTCCTATATTTAACAATATATCCTTCATAAATATTGTCCCAGAACAATTAAACAACAACAAGAACAACACAAAAATGCTGAAACAAGAGGCATATTAACTGCGGTGAAGAACAAGGTCTAGAGATTGTTTTATTACAACAGTAATAAGCTCAACACATTTCAAGTGGCACTCAAGATACATTTTAATTTGAAGCAAAACAATCTTAACTTGGAGATGGAAACTAATTTCACTGAGTTTAATATTCCTGACAAAAGTTATCAGTTTGTTGTTTCTGGAAACCTGTTGCAAAACAAAGCATCAGTTGACATGGAAATCTACATATTTGCAAGCCTTGTGGTATGTTATGTAGATTAAAATCTCCAAGCAATTTCCCATTGAGTGAGCAACTGAAGAAGGTCAACATCAGGTGATAAGCCCCAGCCAAAGATATGATTATCCTGCTCCAATTGTGATTTATTACATTGTGTGATAGAGCCCTAAGTCTTTTTGGTAATATATGTGTGTGTGTGTGTGTGTGTGTGTGTGTGTGTGTGTGTGTGTGTATATGGTTTATTTCCAAATACAGTGGGCCCTTGGTATCCTCTGGGGTTTGGTTCCAGGACTCCCTGTGTTTAACATAATCCATGGGTGTTTAATTCCTGTTAAATACAATGGATAGTAAAGTGTTGTCCCCTATATAAAATGACAAAATCAAAGATTGCTTTTTGGAAATTGTATTGCAGTTGCTCCAAAAAGGACACATACACACATAATGGAAACGTACGTGTACCTATGTCCCTAACAGTTCCATAATGTGAAGAATAATGTACACATTAAAACATACTTACTAAATACAAAATATGCATATATTTCCTTTTGAGTAGAAAAATAGTCTCACATGCTGATACGACCTAAGGCTGGGAGAAGAACATTCAGAGAAATGTAATTAAATCAAGCCTGGGAGATTGTACATTCTATATATAAACCAGATCAGTGTTAATAACCATATCTGTATCATTCCCAGGATGCACCTAAACTACAGAATTAAGGTCAAGCTGTACATTAATGTCTTCTCATTCTTTTTTTAAAATGTTTTTTTTTCACATTTATTTTGTGGTAAAGGCCATGGTAGTGGCACCCCAGACACACACTCGCTATTTGCCCTGAAAATATTGTTTGTAGTATACACAACCTTTAAAGAGCAAATAACAGTGGGAGATTTTCAGTAGGAATTTTGCAGGGACCTTTTGTGTATCAAGATTACAGTCAGGATTGTGGTTTCATAGCTGCCTTTTCTTCAGAATTAAATTGGCACAAATCTATGTGTAGTTAAAATGCTTTGAATGGAAAAAAACACACAAATTGTTAAGAACTGTGAGAAATAGTATATCTCTCAAGCAGAGCAATTAGCACAGTAAGCCTTTCATATTGGCAGACTAGCCAGTTTTAAACATGCTTTTTGTGAAAACCAAATGATAGAACATGTAACATGTGCCTTATTTTTGTTTTAGTTGTTGTTGTGTGCTTTTTGACTTATGGTGACTGTAAAGCATAGGCCTTCCTCCCTCTGCCCTGTAAGGTTTGTTCAGAGGAGGTTTGCCATTGCCTTCCCCTGAATCTGAGGGACTATGACTTGCCCAAGGTCACCCAGTGGGTTTTATGGCTGAGCGTGGATTCAAATCCTGATCTCTAGAGTCACTGTTCAACTCTCAAACCACTATGCCTTTGGATCATATTATTGTTACGTGCTTTCAAGTTAACTCTGACTTATGGTGATCTTCTCATAGGGTTTACTTGACCAGATTTATTCAAAGGATGTTTCCTATTGCCTTACTCTGAGGCAGAGACAGTGTGACTTACCCAAAACTTACCCACTGGGTTTCCACGTCTGAGCAGAGATTCAAACCCTGGATGAGACCTTGCATCAGGAGATGTAGCTGTGGAACAGTAGCTGTATCTCCATAGCTACATCTTACAACCATGCCCATGCTTTGAGATCTGCTGGGGAGGTCCTTCTCTGTTTCCCCTCATCCTCACAGCCACATCTCGTGGGAACACAAGAGAGGACCTTCTCAGTGGCTGCTTCCAGGCTCTGGAACTTTGCCCTGAAGTTAGACTGACACTGTCCCTATTTTCTTTCCCCTCTTTTCACAAACAAAGACTTTTCTGTTTCAACAGACGTTTGATGAGTGATTGTATATGGCCTTTCTCACTCAAACAATACACTGGAATGTGCTAATTGTTGTGCTGCGGTGTGTGAGTGAGTGCACATACACATGCACATTTGTGTGTTCAATTATATATGTTTTAATCTGCTTTTTAATGTTTTTATTATTTAATCTCTTCAGTTTTTATTTTTTGTGAATCTTTGAAGATGTATTTTCTAATTTGTTTATGTTACTTTGAGTCCCACATTGTGTGACAGTACAGTTCATTTATTAAGTACATTTATGGTCCACTGAGCCCAAGGCAGTGTATATGGCTCTCCTCCTCCCCACTCACAATTTATCCTGTGAGATAGATGAGGCTCTGAGTGAATTATTAGTTCAAGGTAAACCAATGATTTTCTTGGCTTAGTGGGAGTTTGAACCTGGATCCCCCAAGGCCTGATCCAGCAGTCTAACCACATTGACTTAAACCAAATATTGTATCTTGATGCACGACGTATTTCACATTGGATTAATAACAAAAAACAAAGTTATTTTGAAGGCAAAATTGCTACTTGATGTTCCTACCCTGAAAGCCATGGGGCTGTAATAAGATAAACTTGTCAAACCTTCATTCACCAGACATCTAATCAGTCATTCAGAGCAATTTGTAGATTAAGGCTTTTGGAGGAAGCTTTGTTTCTCTTTCATGATCTATGGTTTGCTTGGCTCAAGGAAAGCAAATTCCATGCTCTGATAATTCAAAAGATTAAAAAAATCTTGTAAAGTAGGCTAGATAGAGCTTTTCTCCAGACTGCCCATGTGTGAACTGGGTTTTAAATTGTCTCTTTTTCTGAGTGAGATCAAACACAGCCTAATAGTAACAAAGGCTGGCATTCAGTATTGTTATAGGTTTGTAACCCAGGGCTACAGAAACTGTAGCTGCTCCATAATCAGGAAGGCTATACAGGCTTACTGTAAAACTACATGAATGCCACCCCAGCCCACTTTAAGAGCCAGGAGCCAGATTGTGTGAAGCAAATCTATTCAGTTTCTAATTGGGGTGCAAGGAGAAGGATGTTTCCACACATATCCTTCCCACCAGTGAGTAAAAGTGCCCTTTCGCAAGTCCTTGTCACAGCCTCACTCACTGGTGTGTGGGGTGGAAATGCCGTCTTCCTTGTGCCCCAATCGGAAACAAAACAGATCTCCATCACACAATCTGGCTGCTGGCTCCTAAGGTGGATGGTGGTGGTAGTGGTGTTGGTCAGGCCAGGAGACACTACTTAGTTATGCAGATGTATCTAAGTAGCAAATTTACAATATCAGTGCACATTTGCAGTATTTGAGCTTTGAGACTCAAGTACATCATGATTGACTACTTGTGGATCTAGACTTTAAAAATTAGTCACATGGTTACAATGCTTTAATTCCCTCTTTCCAACCAATTAATTAAACATAGTAGCAGTCTGAACTGAACTGCATCACACCATATTAGCTAGCCCAGACAGTTCTTCCTGTTAAATTGTAGTTGTTGCTCTCTTGATTGCCCCAGGTGTGTCTTGTATTGCAAAACCACAAATGTTTTGAAAAGGATGACCCAAGGGCTCAGATCCATTTGTTACTCTCACCTAGAGTCAACTGGACTAAGAACATCCAATCATTTCTTAATTTGACAAAGAATCCCAGTCAGGCCTAAACTAGGTGTGCCCCTCACTGTCCCATTCCTGCAAATGTTTCAAAATGGCCACTAACAACCGCCAGAAGCCTCAGGGAGTACTGTTGGCTATTATTGGGCATTAAGTATTTTCAGCTTCCTCGATTTTTGTACAGGACAGCTTTTCAAATGGGGATGAGTCCCCCAGAGGCTCAAACAGGGGCCAGTGTGACCTCCCAATCACTGGCAGTTGCCCATTCCTGTTTTATATCATACCTTTCCCTGAACTGGATAGGTTTAACTGGCAGCTGTGGAGACCAGCCACGAGCTACCATTTTATATTTCCCATAATGCTTTGGAATGGCCAATGTTACTCTGCATTAGGGAAAATTTAAATGGTGGCTTGGAGCCTTCACTGCCTAGTAGAGAGGTTGAAAGGGACTCAGTGCTGATGAGAACTGCTGGGGTGCTTAGTATCTAGATGTTGATCCCAAGGGTGCTAGAAACTTGCTTTGGAGCTGGGTAAAAAAAGAGCTTTTTGCACTGTGGAAGAGCTGGAGACTTTACTTCTAGTCAAGTGAAATGTTTCAACTCTATGTTAATTGCCCCCCCCCACTCCTTTAAATACACTAATCTTTTACAGTGATGCAAAATATTGGCAAGATCTGTTACATAAGAAAAATGGGGGGAGGAAGAAAAATGGTACATCGAAGAAATATCAAAGCATTCATAAAAAAGTATTCAATCCACAAAGAAAAGCCTAACACCCAGAGTTGAGACTAAAGGGATTATCAAGAGACCTTCAGGTAGGAAATGATTCTTAATAAATAGTGATTCAGATTATGCCTTCTCTTCTCAAGCAAATTAGTTTCCTGTAGAATTTGCTTGAGGTATTAAGAAAAAACATCACAGATTATTGAAAAAGCATGACCTTGAGCATTCACCTTCACAGAAATATGTGTGATCACTTTCTCTATATGTGACCATTTTGTCTTATTCTGCAGGCCACAGCCTTCTCATTGTCAAACCATCAGGAATATGCATGTGCTTGTTTCATTAGGCTCCCTACATTGAGCTGCACATGCTCATTAAATAAAGTAGGTCACAAAGATCAGGTTTTTTTAAATAAAAACTACATTTCTGCCACAGAAGAAAGATCATTTCCTTTTAGGCAATTCTTTTTTAGAGCTTTCATGCTGTCATGGCTAAAGCGTCAACTAGAAACAGGGTTCAAATATCCACTTAGCCATGAAAATGACTGTTGACCATCTCTTAGCATAACCCATATCACATGGTTTTATGAGGGTATTGGAGCATGTGGCAGAAAGAACTATGATTTCTTTGGGTGGAAAGATGGGATATAAATATAGGCAGAGTAGTTATAAATGTGTAAGCTATACAGTGCATAAACATTCATAACAGTTCAGTATTCACGTTTACAATTGTGGCACTATTGCCATGATCACAAATACCTCTTTAACAGCCAGTTGCCACACTGAGTGATGGAGGTCTGCTTGAAGGCACCCCAAAATTGACAACAACAACAACAACAACAACAACAAATCAGTTGATAAGATAACAAATGACATACAGGCATGTGATAATCAGCCCAGCCTTCTTTCAAATGCTACACTCATAAAACAAGGTGGAGAAGCTGAAAAGAGGCACCATCTTTCTCTGTGGTAGTATCTTCCTCCTCCTAAACTGTTTTGTCTATGGCTCCAGGATGCTTTCAGACTCTAATAATATTGACATTACTGCCAGTTATTGCTCTCATCTTGCAACTCTCTTCATCCCTGACAGTTCATCCCAGAGCTCTTTTCTGTCCAACTAACTGCCAAGTCTTTTCCTTCTGTACAGATTTATTGCTCCTTCCCCTCCAACATTGTTACTAAACCCTTGACATCATATGCTCCCCTAACATGAAAGATTCCTATTTGACAGCAAGGCATTTCAAGTGGCTGTTTTATCTTCTAAATTACCAATATTAGTAGGAAATCATAAATACATATACATAAATACATAGTTTTTGCTAAATATGTAAGGTTTAACATTATAGAGCAACTGCTAGGGGAAAAAACCCTCTTACTCTAGACTTGCTTTCCAGTTTGTATATTTAGCTCTCACACTTTTGAACAAAATCAAGTTAATGAATACTTCACTTCAGTATTACCTTTTGTAAGATAAAATCCTGTCAGATTGTTGTAGTAACGTTCAGGTTGTAACCTACATCATTGTGGCACTTTCCCCTATTCTAGTTGGTGGATAACCAACTGGATTTATATAATTAGAAATTAAATACAAATGCCAAGTTCAATATTACCCTACAGGTTATTCTCTGTTCATGGAACACCCATAGCACCAAGCCATCTTAACCATAAATTTCGCAAAGTTTAAATAGTTTCTATGTAAACTGAAGTCCGAACTTTCCTGTTAGAAATATCATGAAAAGACTATTTTTGATTATTTTTGGCACAATTATTTTTTGTATATTGATGGATATGTTGTTATTAGGTTTAATTGTGTCAGGTTGAAGTAAGATTGAGGGCATGTCTACACTGACAGGAAAGCCCAGCTTACTTCTGGTTTACCATGGTCCACAGTGACCATGTGCTTTTCTACATGATTGCCACACACACTGAGGTGAATTCAGGAGTACTGTCCATACAATTCACCCTGTCAAACTCATCCCAGTCTGATACATCGCAATATGCATGGCTACATGGCCACGGCTGCTCCAGTTTCCCCCTTCACCCATGCATGTGAATGTATGTACTTCTGAACTCCTCTTCCTGGTGTCACACTTATGTTGCTATGGAACACAATCCACATATGCATACAAATATCTCGATTTCACACTCAAAAGCAGAATAAATCCCAACTTTTTTCTCCAAATAAAAGCCCTGAAGTGATGAAAATGCCTGGAGTCACCTCTAATAATCCAGTATGTCATTCAAAGAGCTGTGAAAACTGTGTGAGACCATTTTATTTGGCCACTGTAAATATGCCCTTAGCTGATCTGGAATAGCATTGAAATGTCCGAGTTAAAATTGTGTCTTTCGTATCAAGCAAGAAGATGGGCTTGTACTTGGGATTCAGTGTAGACTTAAAAGCCCAAGAACCTCCAATAGTGAAATTGGTGGTATATGTCATTTGTACAGTGTTCCCTTGGTATTTGGCAGAATTTTGTTTAATGACCCCCCCCCCCCGGATACCAAAAACTGTGGATGTTCAAGTCTCATTAAAAACTATGGCTAACAAAATGGTGCCTCTTATATAAAATGACAAAATCAAGGTTTGCTTTTGGAAAACACACACACACACACACTCACACATATATTTGGATGGTTGAATCCATGGATAAAAAATCTGTGGATACAGAGGGTCAATTGTAGTAGGGAATCTGGGATAAATAATGTGTCAGATAGGAAATGGCTTTCTTCATGGATCCTAATTGCATGTCTATTTGTTTCTGTTGCTTTCCTCTTTCTCACTCCTAAGGTGACTTTTTGGGTTTGAGACAAGAGGAGGGAGAAATTTCATAAATGGCTTGCAATTTCTTTCTTTCTTTCTTTTTTTTAGAAAATATTTTATTATTAAAATGTCATACAAATATATACAACAAAAACAAAAAACAATTACACAATCAAAAATTACAAAGTAACTTACACTTACATACACAAAAAATTTAAAGTAAAAACAGAAAGAAAAAGAGAAAATCCTTAAAAACAACCTTCCCATCCTTTAAACTGAATATATATAATATATCACTTATACGACTTTCCTTTAAATTCTCTTGAGTTTCCTTACAAAGTGTTTCTTGTTCCTTCTTTAATTGAGTCTTCTATTTCATACATAGTTACATAAATTCTATTATTAACACTACTGACGTCTTCCCTTAAATATCCTATTGTCTTAATAGTTTTTATATAATCTATAATAATCCTTTACACTTACAATTACCAATATTTTCTTAACATCTTATTTCTTAGCCTTTTAAATCAATCTTATTAATCCTATGCAATAAATAGCTTGCAATTTCAAGGGGAGAACAGCTCACTCAGTTTTAAAGAAGCTGTCAGCAAGAAGTGGTGTTCTCACCTTGAATTTCAACACAAGCATGTGAATGGGACTCATTTCTGCACGTACTTGTAACATCTTTAGTTAAAAGTCACCCATGCAAAGCAGCCTCATCATCGCCATCCCCCAGGGGAAGTAATGTATGAGCTGTTAAACTTCATGGGAACAACCTTTGAACAAAAATAATTGGGAAGAAATGACACCAAAAAGTCCTATCTGAGATCATGAAACATGGTAAGAGGCAAGACCTGACAACATAACAGAAAATATGGGTTTAGTTACTGTCTCTTCTTTTGATTTTTTCTAACAGATGTCACAGCACCTCCTGAGAAGTGATCATACTCCATTAGGCTTTGAATTCTTAGACTTAGAGAATATGGGTCTAAAATAATTTCGTTTTAATTGAAATTCCTGCTGGGCAAAACAACACTGCTAGGACTGTGTTTTGAAACAGCTTGTTACAGCACAGAGAACTTCAGTTAATTTATTTCTGTTGGTAGTATGGACAATCAGGAGCAGATGTAATGACCAAAGTCAAGATCTTACACAAATGAAGAGAGGATATAATTTAATGCAAGTCAGCTCTAATTTAACACTTTTGATCAGTGCCACAAATGTTCCATTAGTAACATTTCATTTCCTTAGCCTGTTTGAGGACAATAATAGCTATGTGCCCTGCTGTGGTTGCTAACTAAAACTCCTCACCTACCCTTTCTAGTTTTCCATCGTTAGGAACAATCTCACATGATGATGAGAAACCATCGCTGCCAAGAATAAGAATCTCAAAGCTGCATCAAAAGCCAACTTTACTTACTTAATGGGCAGAACTTTTGGATGCTTAATGGGCAAAACCTTTGGATGCTCATTACTCCATTTCAGAATGGGTTGGAGCCACAGAAACCTTAAAGGGTTTCTCTATATGCCAAACAAAACAGATGTGTGCGTGCGTATGTGTATAAATGAAGACATAGTAAGAATGGCACCCATTGCTTACTGTGCTCTAAGAACCATACACAGAGATTGTGTGTGTGTGTGTACATATGTACACATGCTTTTAAGTCACCTGTCAACATAGGGTATTCATAGGCAAGGAATAATCAGAGATGGTTTTGTCAGTTCCTTCTTCTGCTTGCCTACATATTTAAGTACAAACCAACATCTTAGTGTTGTTGAGGTCATAGGCTCTGTGGGCACATCAGCACCCACCCCTCTACCCCTTGTGTGCCCATAAAAAATTGGGGGAATACTTATCAAATTTGCAGATGACACCAAATTAGGAGGAATAGCTAATACTTCAGAGGACAGGATCAAAATTCAAAATGACCTGAATAGACTAGAAAGCTGGGCCACAGCTAACAGAATGAACTTCAACAGGGAGAAATGTAAGGTACTGCACTTAGGGCGAAAAAATGAAATGCACAGATATAGGATGGGGGACACCTGGCTGAATGAAACTACGTGTGAAAGGGATCTAGGAGTCCAAGTAGACCACAAGTTGAACATGAGTCAACAGTGTGATGCGGCAGCTAACAAGGCCAATGCAATTTTAGGCTGCATCAATAGAAGTATAGTGTCTAGAATAGATCAAGGGAAATAATAGTGCCACTGTATTCTGCTCTGGTCAGGCCCCACCTGGAATATTGTGTCCAGTTCTGGGCACCACAATTCAAAAAGGACATTGAGAAACTGGAGCGTGTCCAAAGGAGGGCGACTAAACTGGTGAAAGGTCTGGAAACCATGCCCTATGAGGAATGCCTTAGGGAGCTGGGTATGTTTAGCCTGGAAAAAAGAAAGTTAAGAGGTGATATGATAGCCCTGTTTAAATATTTGAAGGGATGTCATATTGAGGAGGGAGCAAGCTTGTTTTCTGCTGCTCCAGAGACTATAGAATCATAGAATCATAGAGTTGGAAGAGACCACTAGGGCCATCCAGTCCAACCCCCTGCCATGCAGGAAATCCAAATCAAAGCATCCCTGACAGATGGCCATCCAGCCTCTGTTTAAAGACCTCCAAGGAAGGAGACTCTATCACCCTCCAAGGGAGTGCATTCCATTGTCGAACAGCCCTTACTGTCAGGAAGTTCCTCCTAATGTTCAGGTGGAATCTCTTTTCCTGTAGCTTGCATCCATTGTTCCGGGTCCTGTTCCCTGGAGCAGCAGAAAACAAGCTTGCTCCCTCTTCAATATGACATCCCTTCAAATATTTAAACAGGGTGATCATATCACCTCTTAACCTTCTTTTCTCCAGGCTAAACATCCCCAGCTCCCTAAGTCGTTCCTCATAGGGCATGGTTTCCAGACCCTTCACCATTTTTGTCACCCTCCTTTGGACACGCTCCAGTTTCTCAATGTCCTTTCTAGGACCCGGAGCAATGGATGCAAGCTGCAGGAAAAGAGATTCCACCTCAACATTAGGAGGAATTTCCTGACAGTAAGGGCTGTTTGACAGTGGAACACACTTCCTAGGAGTGTAGTGGAGTCTCCATCCTTGGAGGTCTTCATCTGTCGGGGATGCTTTGATCTGGATTTCCTGCATGGCAGGGGGTTGGACTGGATGGCCCTTGCGGTCTCTTCCAACTCTATGATTCTATGATTCAGCACCATGTACATAAGAAAAATAGCTCTTATTTTATGTTCAAGGTCTTAGGTCCAAAACACATTGCAGAAATAATCTAGTTTGAGGCTGCTTTAACTGCCTTGGCTCCATGCTAGGGAATTCTGGGAACTGTAGTTTTGTAAGACATTTAGCCTTCTCTGTTAAAGAGCTTTAGTGCCACAACAAACTAAAATTCACAGGATTCCCTAGCAAGAATCAGGATAAGGTAAGATATAGATAAGCGGTTGAAACATGAGAAGCTGAGGAGGGAGGTTTAACAAAACATGCATACACCAATAAAGTGTAACTGACTAAGAAGATGATAAAAAATGCCTAAAATCAGCCACCCCTAGACCTCTTGTCTGTCCAACTTGTCTGGTTTCCTTTTTGCAGGGGCTTGTCTCCTGGCCCCCTCTAAGGAATTATCAGATGAACTTTAAAAACTGCCTAATTGCCACCAGCAGATGTAAACAACTGGCTCAGCAGATGTTGCCGCCAAGAACGATTTGGATTCTTGGATCATGGGCTGCGGTTCCATGAGGAGGGACTTCTGGCAAGGGATGGGTTGCATCTCACACCAGTTGGCAAAAACATCTTTGCCAATAGTCTCAAAAATTTGAGCAGGAGGGCTTTAAACTGAGATATGTAGGGGAGGGAGACAGTATTCTGGAAGGCAAAAAAGCTGGAGAAAATAGTCAAACTGTCATAGAAGGAACAAGGCAAACAGTGCAAGGACCCAACAGCTGGAGGCAAAAATGTTTGCACAGGCAGCAAGTAAAGGGAACACATGGTCTTAAATGTCTCTACACTAATGCACAGAGCATGGGAAATAAACAAGATGAACTCGAAATCCTAGTACAATAAAGCAAATATAATATAATTGGCCTCACTGAAACCTGGTGGGATGAGTCTCATAATTGGAATGTAGAAATAGAAGGATATAACCTTTTAAAGAGAAACAGGCCAAACAGGAAAGGAGGAGGAATAGCCCTATATGTCAGGGACATTTAGACAGTGAAGAGATCCAGGACATCAATCCTGGAAGCCAGGTGGAGACCATCTGGATAAAAATTAAAGGGCAGGGAAACAACAAGGATGTTATTGTGGGAGCCTACTACAGACCTCCAAGTCAGATGGAGGAATTGGATGATGCCTTTCTAGAACAGATGACTACACACTCAGAAAGGAGAGAGGTAGTGGTGATGGGTGATTTCATCTATCCTGATATTTGTTGGAAGTCAAACTCAGCCAAATCCTCAAGGTCTAGTAAATTCCTCACTTGCCTCAAAGACAATTTCATTGTCCAAAAGGTGGAAGAGGCAACAAGGGGGTCAGCTATTTTAGATCTGATCCTAACCAACAAGTATGACTTGGTTAATGAAGTGCAAGTGGTGGGATCCTTAGGTGGAAGTGACCATGTTCTCCTGGAGTTTTTTATACAGTGGAAAGGAGAAGCCAGGCATAGTCAGACACGCATCCTAGACTTTAGGAAAGCTGATTTCAGTAAACTTAGAGAAATACTGGGGGAGAGACGGGAGTTAAAGATGGATGGGAGTTTCTCAAAAGGGAGATACTGAAGGCACAAATTAAAACAGTTCCAGTGAGAAAGAAAAATGGGAGGTGTCTCATGAACCCAGGATGGATGACCAAGGAACTTTCAGTTCAACTAAATTTTAAACGGAACATGTATAAGAAATGGAAAAATGGGGAAATCACCAAAGAGGAATTCAAACAAATAGCTAGCATGTGTAGAGATAAGGTCAGAAAAGCTAAATCACAGAATGAACTCAGGCTTGCTAGAGAGGTTAAGTACAACAAAAAGGGCTTTTATGGATATGTCCACAGCAAAAGGAAGAAGAAGGAAACGGTAGGGCCACTGCGTGGAGAAGATGGCAAAATGCTAACAGAAGACAAAGAAAAGGCAGAATTACTCAACACTTTCTTTGCCTTTGTGTTCTCAGAAAAGGCAAAGGGTGTTCAACCTGGGGATAATGGAGCAGAGGACAGAATAGGGGAATTTCAGCACAAAATAAGTAAAGAGATAGTACAGGAATGCCTGTTTAACCTAAATGGATTTAAGTGTCCAGGACCAGATGAACTACATCCAAAGGTATTAAAAGAACTGGCAAATGTAATATCAGAGCCATTGGCAATAATCTTTGAAAACTCCTGGAGAACAGGAGAAGTCCCAGCAGACTGGAGGAGGGCAAACGTTGTCCCCATCTTCAAAAAGGGGAAAAAAGAGGATCTCAACAATTATCGTCCAGTTAGTCTGACATCAATACCAGAAAATATTCTGGAGTAGAGCATTAAAAAGAGAGTCTGTGAACATCCAGAAAGCAATGCCATCATCACAAAAAGTCAACATGGGTTTCAGAGAAAGAAGTCATGCCAGACAAATCTAATTTCTTTCTTTGATAAAGTTACCACCTTGTTAGATGAAGGGAATACTTTGGATATAATATATCTTGATTTCAGTAAGGCCTTTGACAAAGTTCCCCATGACATTCTTGCAAACAAGCTTGTAAAATGTGGGCTAGACAAGGCAACTGTTACATGGATTTGTAATTGGTTGACCAGACGAACCCAAAGGGTGCTCAACAATGGCTCTTTTTCAGCCTGGAGAGAAGTGACCAGTGGGGTCCCACAGGGCTCTGTCCTGGGCCCAGTGCTGTTCAACATCTTTATTAATGACTTGGATGACAGAATTGAGGGCAAACTTATCAAATTTGCAGATGACACCAAATTAGAAGGAGTAGCTAACACTCCAGAGGACAGGATCACAATTCAAAATGACCTTAATAAATTATAAAGCTGGGCCAAAGCTAACAAAATGAACTTCAACAGGGAGAAATGTTGGATACTGCAGTTAGGGCAATTAAAAAAAAAATGAAATGCATAGATCTAGAATGGGGAGACCTGGCTTAAGGAGACTACATGTGAAAGAGATCTAGGAGTCCTAGTAGACCACAAGTTGAACATGAGTCAACAGTGTGATACAGTAGCTAAAAAGGTAACTGCAATTTTAGGCTGCATCAATAGAAGTATAGTGTCTAGATCAAGGGAAGTAGTAGTGCCACTCTATTCTGCTTTGGTCAGGCCTCACGTGGAATATTGTGTCAAGTTCTGGGCACCACAATTCAAGAAAGATGTTGACAAATTGGAGTGTGTCCAAAGGAGGGCCACCAAAATGGAAACCATGCCTTATGAGGAAAGATTTAGGGAGCTTGTTATGTTTAGCCTGGAAAAGAGACAGTTAAGAGGTGATATGATAGCCCTGTTTAAGTATTTGAAGAGGTGTCACATCAAGGATGGAAGAAGCTTGTTTTCTGTTGCCCCAGAGACTAGAATACAGAACAATGGATGCAAGTTACAGGAAAAGAAATTTTACCTTAACATTAGGAGGAACTTCCTGACAGTAAGGGCTGTTTGACAGTGGAGCACTCTTCCTCGGAGTGTGGTGAAGTCTGCTTCTTTGGAGGTCTTTAAACAGAGGCTGGGTGGCCATCTGTTGGGGGTGCTTTGATTGTGAGTTCCTGCATGGCAGGGGTTGGACTGGATGGCCCTTGTGGTCTCTTCTAACTTTGTGATTCTATGATCCTGGTAATGGATCCCTTCCAATGTGCATCCAAGAAGGGATAATTCTACATTCCCTACATCACTTCCTTTGGCCTGCTGCTTCTGTATTCTCAAGTCTTTCTCTCCAGAGGCAGGCAGTAGTCTTTTATTGGCTTCTCCTCTTTGCAGAGGCTTTAATGTAGGCCTTTGTCCTCTCATTTCTAGCATTTCAGAGGATGAGACATTGATAATTGTAAATGGTTAATACTTAGATTTCTTATATTTTTTGGTGTTTGCAGTCTTTTGGTAACTGTGCCTGTCCCTTTCCTTTGGATGCCTAAACTGTATTTCTAAATGTTCACTAAATTTTTAAGTTACTGCAATACTAGGAACTTGCAGACTATAGAAAATTTAATGGTGCAGAGAAGAATTCTTGCTTGGATGGGCAACACCCTCCATTCACCAATAGGTGGTTTTAATTCACTTGTGAGGTCAGGGAGTTGAGAGCAGGCAAGGTGGCATCCCTGGTGTTTCTTACCCTGACATGCTGAGATATTCATTTTGTCTGACCTATTTCCTGTAAGGATAAAGTAGGGACGACAGCTATGTACAATGCCTTGCATTCATTGGTTGAAAGGCAGGATATAAATATCACTAACAAATGAATAAAACAGATGAGAGAATATAACAAACAAAAAACCCTCTAAAATGAGCAGAGCATCATCAAGATCTGGAAGAAGGTATCCAATTAATACCCAGACTTTACAGCAAGGAGCACTGCAGTTGCAAGATCAGTGATTACTCCAAGGGTAACCACTGCAGACCACTTTCCTTTTTTTTAAAAAAAATGTGGCAATGATTAACTTATTTGGAATCAGAAATCCTCACTGATCTATGGCAAATTGTTTAGGTTGTAATGCTAAATACACAAAGGAGGAAGCCCTACTGAACTCAATGGATTTCCTTTCCAGTTAATATTCTTACAATTCCATCTGGTTGTTAAATACATATCCAAGCACTCAGAGCCCTGCTGGTCCACTATGAGAGTGGTTGCACTTTTTTCAGGATCACATTGGGTTGGCAGACAAAATCTTCCACCTCTGGGCAACTTATTTCTCCAGTGCTTTGCTTCCTGTGTGGCTGCTGCTGAGCCCATAGCTATTACCACTTACTCCTGGGCTATACTCCAACAGGATTCCAATCATTGTTTTCTTGGTCAGAGAACACCACCTAAATAATACACTAGAAGTTTAATGGTTCTAACTGGGAGTAGTTTACCAAGTGGTTTTCAGGAAGGTACGCATAGGGGTTGTGTAATGGACTGAAATCCCCAGCTGCTTCTGTGTAAGTTGACCAAAAGAAAAGGTAGAGTATCTTTGACCTCACGTTTCACTTGCTAAAACAAAACACAAGCAAAGAGGATGATATGTAGTAACACTTCTCCATTTTCTACTGAACAATGTTATACGGATGACTTTTCTTGCAATCATGAGCTGGCCATTATATACCATTTCAAAAGCTCCATTGTCCTCTGAAGTGCTCTTGCCACCTCTGCCACTCTGCGTCTGTCAGAGCAATCAGTGTTGTATTTTGTCTTCAGAGCTATCCATGTGCAATTACATGTGGACCTTTTTCCATCCTTTTTCTTCAGATGCTATTATCAGTCTGCTACTCTTATACTACGCACATCCTGGCTCACGCGGAGCAAAGCTCTCAATAAATTGGCCCAAATGGCTAGCATTCAACTGGTACCAATGGAAGCATATTGTTGTTGTTTTTCCTGCTCAGCTGATTTTGCACTGAAAAAAATGAGAGACTTTGACACTGAGTTTGAAAAAATCCTCGATTAAATAAAAAGAAAGAGAACCAGTTTCAAAAGGCAACTCATTCTTGAAATCACCACAACTGATTTTATCTAGTTTGCTGTCAAAAACTACCTTGCCTTTTGAAAATGTAGCATACAGTATTGGTAGTTAGTTTCTAAAATGTGATTCCTTAAATAAACCTGCTGGATGGAACCTAGCTGCTTCTCAATATGTTGAACTCTTATGCTACACTGGGCGATGTAGGATTTTGGCCAATTATTCTAAGTGACATCCATTAAGACTGATTTTTTTTAAAAAAACAAGCATAATCCAGGCAGATATTACCAAGTAAAAGCCAGATTTAATCATACTTAATTTAAATTAAAGCAATATACAGTGCCTGCATAACTTAAATTCCCTTGCTTTTGAGTGAACTGTTATAACTATGGCTGCATTTACACTGCATAATTAATGCAGTTTAATACTGCTTTAATTGTCATGGCTCAATGCTATGGAATTCTGGGATTTGTATTTTTGTGAGCTATTTAGCCTTCTCTGTCAGAGAGCTTTGGTGCCACAACAAACTACAAATCCTAGGATTCCGTAGGATGGAGCTATGACAGTTAAAGTCCTGTCAAGCTGCATTAATTTTGCACTGTGACTGCAGCCTATGATGAAGTCTAGATCAAAGTCTGTTTCTTTAGAGTTCCTTTGGATTCAACCTAGAATATGATCCATCCACAATCTACTGGATCCTATGCAGCACAGACTCACTACTCACAAATATTAGCCCACTTACTTGTCTACAACCTACAACATCAATTGTCTGACATGCTATTTAGACATTTAGGATGAAGTTCATTTGTCTTTGAGAAAAGGAAAATGGTTTCCAACAAGGATACTATGTGGGAGCCCAATTCATATTTGAACCTCTCTCCTTCAAAAATGTTAATGTTTTTGTGAAGTCGAAGGCCAACTATATATCCAACTCTTTTCCAGGCAAGCATTCTCTGAAGATGCCAGCCACAGAAGCTGGAGAAACGTCAGGAAGAAACTCTTCTAGAACATGGCCACATAGCCCAAAAAACCCACAAAAAACTGTTAATGATTTTGTCACTGAGGAGGAATAGCTGAAATTGAAGTGCTGAGTCCAAACGTCTGATTAACTTTCAGATGTTATAGATAACTGTATAGTTGTAGATTTTTCTTGTAAATAGTTGGACAATTTTCTGCTTCTGTTTAAAAGAAATCTCTATGGAAGTCTTTCCAACTATTTTAAAAAATGTAATCCAACTTCTGTAGGAATGACAGCACTGACACCTGTAGATGTGAAAACCCCAGTGTCTATATTTAATTGCTTTCAAAGGATGAAGAGTCTCTTAAATATTGAAGTAGTATCTGAACAACTGCAGAGTCTCTTTCCTTTCTGGAACTGCTGCTTTTCTTATGTCTGTCGCTTATTATATACGATACTGCAGTCAATTTTTTTCAACAGTAAATTGCTCTCCAGACAATTTGGATGAGATAACATCCAGAGAACTGAATTTCTGACATTCCTCTCAGTTCCTAGATGCTGAGAAATTATTGTTACAGATCATTGTTACTACAGATTTTCCCCCAGCTCTTTCTCTCCATCTACCTCTTTCCCATCACTCTAACATACTTATTTCAATTCTCCTCCATGCTGCTCATTGAAGCTTCCCACAGCAGTGAAACTTTCAAGACCTCCTAGGAGCATTTTAGACCAGCTGCTTTAAACATGTTCAGTGTTGCTGTTCTCCCCTCACTTTCCCAGGCACATTTGGTGGGTAAAAGCGGGAGCCTTTTCATGGGGCACTCCCAGACTTTGGAATTTTTTTAACCTAAGGATGATTAGATGGCTCTCTCTTGTTCTCCTTCCAATAGGCTTTTAGGGATTGATTACAATGAGCTTTTAATGGTGTTGGTTTTTTTTGCCTCTTGTCTTTTAACAAATATCTAAATTCAATTCTTTAGATTATTGAGTTGGTTTTTACAATAATGGCTGGCATTCTGTAATGTAGTTAGGGATTTGTAATATAACGTTATGGATTCGTAACTGCTTCACACAGTTGCGATTGTAGAACTATTGCCATGATTTTAAAGACCCCCCAAAACCACCTTAACAGTCTGCAGACACATTGAGTGAAGGAGTTTGTTCAGCTGTGAGGAAGATGACATTTAGCTTAGTCGGTTTTAATATGTAGTTTTTAATCTTACATTGTTTAATCTTGTTTTAAGGGGGGTATTATGTATATATTTATGTATTTTAACCTGTTGTACGCCGCTTTGATTGCCTGGCAAAAAGTGGGATAGAAATAAAAAATTTATTTATTTTATTTATTTATTTCCAGCCCCCTCCCACCAGTGAGTAAGTCTGCAACTATCAGAAGCAGGACCGCTTTACAATTCTTTGTTACAGCCTCACTTGCTGGTTGGAGAAGGCTGGAAACATGTTTTTCCTTGTTGCCCAAATGAAAGATGAATAGATCACCTTTGCTCAATGCGGCTGCTGGCTGTTAAGATGGGCTTGTGGGGGACTAAGATAAAAAGATAATGTTATTTAGTTACATATTTGTAACTAAGTAATCAATGTAAGATATTGATGAGTCTTTATATACAGTGTTCTGTTCTGGTTCTGTAAATCACTGTAAATTGGGGAAAAGATGTGATGTAAATGATAATAAATTGTATTACTCCCCTGGAAAAAACTTTCAGATTCAAGTTCCATTCAGTGGAAATTACTCTGAATTAAGTGTTTAAATGGTAGCTTGAATATTTAGGGGGCACTTTCCAACTTTCAGAATCAACATTTGGAAGCAGAAACTACAAAAGACAATTAGTGCATTAATCAGAGAAAATATTTATTTACAGGAATGTAAAAATTATGTTACAACATTTGGAACAAAACCATCATGAACAATTGCACAAGAACACATGAGGCAAGATATTTCTTGTATGGATGCAGATCAACTTTACATCCTCCAAAACAAACAAACAAACAAACGCCATGGCTTTGAAGGATGTAGAAATGTATCCAGGTAATATTTTTCATAGTTGAAGGGTCCATCTCTCCTATCTTCCAAATAAACATTTTGTAGACAAAAAGCTACACTGCTATAATGCAAGGATCTAGAAAGGTTAAAGATGCCTTGATCAGACTGTAAATAGAGTTTACAATAAAACTAGTCTCTGGATCCATTTCTCTTACATGCATGTAAGGGATGTGGGCACAGTGTTTGCAGCAGAGTAAAGGCTGGATCCTACTCAGACATCATACTCAGAATAAAACCCACACACAATGTTTTTTATCATCATTGCTTGCACTGGTTATCAGCCTGCATTAGTGCCAATGTTGTCATAATGGAATGGAATGGTATTCATGCAGGGGCACCATAATTCAGGATAAAACATTTTGCACACAGAGAGGCCAATTTCAGTCACTGGCGTAAAAAATAGTTTATAGGACTAGGAAAGGCCTGCTATCAGTTAGGGCACACAGTACTGCACTAGATGGTTTAACTCAGCTTCATGTATTGGCTAAGATTTTGTAACTGGAGAGAGCGTGTAAAGTTCTGCCTAGGTTGAACTACTCCGCCCCCTCTCCAAAAAATCCTGTCTTTTCCATACTGTACTTCCCCTGCATGGTGTTTACTTGCTGTCAGTGGGATGTGAATGTGGGTGAGGAAGCATCTAGCCATGTGCCTATAGCTGTATGCAGAGTGACAATGTGATCCTCCTCTGGTAGGTCCCAGAGGATATATTGCCATAGTACTTCTAGCTACAGGTACATAGCTGGATGCTCTTCCGCTACTCCCTGCTCACACTCTCCATCAACCAGTAATTGTAAGTACAAAGTATACTTAACTAAGTAGTTAATGTAGTTGGTTGTTGAACAAGGGAAAATGAGAATTAGTTTCCAGGCAAGGAACAAAGTCTTGCTTATTACCTTTAAAACTGTGTATGGTTTGGTCCAGGATTACCGGCAGGATTGCCTCCTCCCATAAAATCTTGCCTGCACACTCAGGTCCTCTGGGGGACATTTACTCTGGTCAGTTAGGACTAGATTGGCAACTGTCAGCCAGAGGACCTCTTCTTCAGTTGCCCCAGACTGTGGAACAACCTGCCGGAAGAGATCTGAGAGCTGAATATGCTGTCCAAATTTAAAATAGCATTAAAGACAGTCTTTTCTGGCAGGCCTATCCAGGTTAATTTTTAAACTGTAATTTTTAAATGATGAATTGTAAATGTGGATTGTTTTAATATTTATTTGTCTTGTTTGTTCTTTTAAACTGACGTGTGTTTTTAACTGATGTTGTGTATTTGTTGGTCTGCTGTTATTCTCCACCTCGATCCATGGGGAGAAGTGTGCAAGAAATAATACTAATACTAATACTACTGATAATAGACGTCCACAATGTCAGAAAAGACATCCACAGGTCAAAGTTGGATTTACAGCTATGCATGTTATTAATAAGATGCCAGCCCTAGTTTGTGTATTTAGATTATCAGAAGCAATTTTCTAATTTGGTGATATTCAGAGTTCATTTTAAGTTACTGTACTGAAAGTTATTCTCTTCTCCCACATCTTTCTATTAATGCAAACTGTATGAAGAACATGCACAAGTTGCTCTTTTTCAAACAGGTGAGTGTCAGAGATTCTCTGTGCTGTAGCATTAAAGTCTTTCAAGTCCTGCAAAATGTTTGTGCAAACTTGTGAGATGACAGTTATGAACTTACAGCAAGTAAGTTCTGGCACAGAAAACTGGGGGGGGGGGGGGAAAAAACAAACAAACAAAAAAAAAACCACACACACACAACCTAGAATTGTATAAATGAAGTTAGGGAAATTACTCCTAAACTGCATTTCCATAAATACTAATGTCTTTTAAAAGCCCCTTCAAGATGTTTTATTGTGGAGGGCACACATCCAGGGAATGCATACCAAGTGTAGGGCAGCAGCCTTTCCCTAATTCTATAAGTATTCCACTGCATGTATACAATATATCAGTGTATGCCACAATGCACACAAAGAGTGCAGCAAAACCTGGCCCTATGAGGTAACCATTTGTAGTATGCCTTCCTGGTCATCAGAAAATGGTTTAAATCTTGTAATAGCTTAAAAGCATACTTTTACACAAAAATCCTTACACATGCCAACTGTTTAAAAACATTCTATTTCTAGTCGTCTGGCACCTCTTTTCAGCTATGAAGCATAACTGAACCAGTCTGGTGTTAAGGCAATGAAAACAGAACGGGTCTGTGCAATTTTATTTTCAGAACTGTCAAGTCCTTGGCTCTTCCTCTGATAATGAGGCAAATATAGCTGCAGAATGTGGGTGGATCCAGACATTCCTGTGAACAAACGAGGCAACATTTACCAGTTTTATTTTGTGGGAGGAAAAAAGTTTATTCAGAGGAACTATGAAATGAATTAATTTGCAGTCATGGGAAGAATTCTAATTTCAAGCATCAGTTGGAGAGAACTTGATACCTTAAGGGATTAGAAATAAGTGTGGAGAAACACCGTGCATAATTTAAAGTCCTCTTTGTATCTTTTTGGGATGGCATGAATACAATCAGGCAATTTTAACACCAGGCAAACTGGTACAGAGATACATGATCAAAATAAGTCCAAACTGTAGCATTCACCCATAAAACAGAAGAGACCCAAGAATAGAAATCCAGAAAAATATGGATTGTGAAGTAGATATGGAGTCAACTATGTCAGTTTTTTGATATGGCAGCATTCCTGGAAAAAGTAACAGAATTTTTTATCTATGCTATCCAGAATGAGATTATCTGATGCTAAGAATAAGGAAATGTATAGTATAATAAACTCTGAGGATGAAATTTAGAGTATTGAAATTATCTGAAGTTTCCCCATGGTGCACAGAACTAGCGTATGAAAATTACATCCATTATGGTATAATGATAGCTTGAAGAAAGCCCAGCCATGAATATTATTCACCCACCATTAAGGTCCCATTTAATGAATGCACTTGCTTTAAACAAGGAATATAAATAAATACAAATGATTAAAATACTGCTAACATACTTAATAATAAAACTTTGATGATCTCATTATGCTGTACACGTTTAAGTGCAATATCACCTGACTTTAAATATGATGAACCATAAAACATGCTAATCATAAAAATAGCTTTTACAAATATACATTTGTATACAGTGTCTCCCTCATTTTAAATATGTCCTTCCTATTATCATACAAGTAATTGGCCTTCTGACATTAAAATTAAAAAAATAATACCAATAATTAGCCAGGAAAAAACACATTTACAATCTAAACCATAAAAATCTGACAATTGTACAGCTTTAGAACATATAAGAAATGGAATTTCTAAGTTTTGATTGGCAACATCCATTTCAAGGAGTAATTTCAGTTCTTCATAAAAACTGTGTTAAAGATCATCTTAGCTGGCAAGAAACTGCGGGTCACATTTCCATACTGGGAAGTCAGTGAATTATCGTTCTCAGTTTCCAAGGTGGCTGGATGTGACTCCCAATTCATTTTATTTGTAGAAACTATAAAATAAAATGCATATTTTAGTTTGAAAGCATTTTAAAGAGGAGATAGTGAGAGGAGAAAAACGGACTGAAGTAAATATAACTAATAAATTCTACAAATTGATCTCCCTGCTGTCTTCTGCTTCTCTTAAAAAAACAGAAATGTTACATTTTTGGATAACAAAAGACAGTATTCTTGATGATGGTGAAGAAGGTATGTAGGTGTTGTAAGACCAAAACCAGTGTCATTCTACTCTGTATCTTTCAGCTCCAGTTCTCATTAGTCCTCATTCGAAGTAGGCCACTTTAGTTTGGAAAGACGTCTGGTAGGTGGAGTGGATTTTTGGCAGTCCATACAATAATAAAATTCACGAGGAGCAGCTAAAATGTTGCATGGAAAGGAGCAACTTGGAATCCAAGAAAAGTTTTATTATTCCCTGAAGACCAGCCCCTCATCTCACCTCCATGAGTCTGATAAATGCAAGGCAGCCGGCTTTCACTAGCTTTGTTTCACTTCTTTGAGCTAAAATTCTGTAGAATTTCTCACTAGGTATATTTGCTGGTGGGCCTCACCCTGTCATTGCTCACACCATGGGCTTCCACTGGCTGTGTGGAAGCTATGACTTTTAAAACACACATACAGAGACTAATTTATGGAGAATTTTTTTCCTATGATAATACATAACCCTAATTCATTTAAAGAATTTATATAAATTATACCCTAAATCAGACCAGTGTGGTGTATTGGTTTGCATGCTGGACTAGAACACTGAGAGACCATGGTGTGAATCCCCACTTGGCCACAGAGACTGACCATGGGCAACAAGAACAACAACATGCACTAAACCAAATTGAATTCTAGACAGCAATGTGGCTTTCATTTGATGTCTCTATAAATAAGGGGTGAGCAAAATGCATCTTTCTGGATGTTGTTGGACTGCAAGCCCTAGCATTTTTCACCATTGGTTCTGCCGGATAGGGTTGACAGGAGCCTGTAACTGACAAAATCTGACAGGTTATGCTTTGCCCACTTCTGTTTTAAAGAAAAACATCACCTGACAGGGAAGGACACACACTGGTTTAAAGAACCTGGATAATGACTAAAACACAGGCACTGCACTTATACATTCGATGAAACAAACTCTAGAAATCACAGGACCAGGGGGATCCCTTAAGCCATGCAGTCCAACAGTGTGCTCACTGCAGGAATTCAACATTTGATAATCTGCAGAAAACCTTAGCTTGAAGACGTCTAGCAAGAAACCCATCACTCTCCTAGGCAACTACTTCCATTATTGATTTCCTCTTGTGCTCAAGAGCATTTAAAATTCAGCTGAAGTCTATCACCCTGTAACTTAAGCTCATTAAATTTAAAAGAAAGTATGATTAGTAGCTATAATTTTGGAGAAATATTGTTATTATGGACTATTTACTCGTTTATTCAGACCCAAAACCATTTTTCTTCTATATTTTGGGAAGGACTAACCTGGAAAGAGAAGCAGGCAATGGCCACTCTGTCTAAGGGGTTATGGAAGTTGTACTTTAAGTAGATGTTTTATTAAATATGATATATCTATCTTATTTATTCTATATTTTAGCAAGATAATATGTTTCCTTTAGGGTTATTTGAAGTAAAAAATATACTCATTAGTGATTTTGGGGAAATTAGACCTGTATAGAGCCAGTGTGGCACTGTGATCTGAATGTGGGATTATGACTCTGGGAACCAGGGTTCCATTCCCTGCTTGGCCATGAAACCCACTGGGTGACTTTGGGCAAGTCACACGCTCTCAGCATCATGGGAAGGCAATGGCAAGCCTCCTTTCAACAAATCTTTGCAAGAAAATCCAAGTAAAACTTCCAAGATACAAGCTGTAGGAATTATTTGAGAAGAGAGTATATTAACTGGAAGGAGCTGAATGTCAAAGAGGTCTTAGGGGAACTGAGAAAAAAGAGAAGAGGTGGGAAGAAAAGGAACAGAAAAGCAATAATAGCAATCAGGGAGTAGAGAACATAAGCTGTTTCAAAGTAGGGCACTTGAGTAAAGAGTAAAAAGAATAAATTTTCTGCTTTATGTTTGCACAAGACAACTGACAATGAGATTGTGATGGAGTTGAAAATTACTGGCAGGAAAGATCAAACAAGGATCACTAACACGCTGGAAATGAGCAGTAATAAAGCTGGACCTGTTTTCAAGAGCATGCATTAAGTAGTTTTCCTTGGTTTTCTTCTCATTAATACAGTACTGACTTCCTTGCACATGATAATGCATCTCTCTCTCTTCAGTTTTGTTCTTAGTAGTGCTTTTCTTTTTTATAAATTGCAAAATGGAAAGGATGGCTTAAGAGATGCATTATGGGGAAAATGTTCAGATGTGTGGACGCATATATTTAACTCCTTTTCTGACTCCTTGTTTCAGGTCACAAACTCTTCTACAATGTTTCTTTCCTCCATTTCTCTTGTATTTTGAATTTGGCAGTAAAGAAACATGCAGTTTTCAGTAATGGAAAGATGTTTTTAAAAAAAGATGTGCAGCTGCTCAGTACTGATAATGAAAACCTCATTATATTCTCCAACTTCAGCAAGTCAGCAGCTACTCTGTACGGAAGATTTCATAATTTCCTAAGTATTTTCAACATCAGATTACAAATATAATACAATTTGGAGATTGTATCAAGTATGGTAGTTTACCATTTAGGGAAGAGCTCCAGATTCAACTGACTACCAAGCAATATAACAAGATATCCTAAATTCAAATTCAGATTTTTCTGAATGTAAAAGTTATTTATTTATGCTCATCACCTATTTGCTTTCTTGGTAAAAGAAGACAAAACAATCCGTATAAAAATTAAGCCCTTGGGTCTAGACTATCTGAAAGACTTATTAACCAATTAACAAGATGTAGCATACACTTTCATTGGCTGGGTCTATTTTGTCAGATGCATTATGGTTTTGTTACATTATTTCATACAAATAACACCATTCTGCCTTCATTATATATAAAAGTACAGTAGGCCCTTGATATCTATCCACTGGGGGTTGGTTCCAGGACCCCCCCCCCCCCGATATCAAAATCCATGGATATTCAAGTCCTATTATGGTCAGTGGGGTAGTAAATAGTATCCCTTATATAAGATGACAAAATAAAGGTTTGCTTTTTTGAATGTACAGTGTGCCCTTGCCTTATGCAGGGGATCCATTCCAGACCTCCCCACGTAAGGCAGAGCCCACATATTCATTTGACTAGGTTGTGTCCCTGTGGCACATGGCCCATTCGCTATATTAGGGTTCACCATCCGTGTAACCTCAAATTCGCGTATGGCGCAGGTGCACTGTAAATATTTTTTAAATACTTTCAAACTGTGGATGCTTGAATTTCTGGGTATGGAGGACTGAATGTAATGGGGTACAGTTAATATGACTCCTTTTAATACAGTGCTTCCAAGCTCTAAAAGAATTCTGTAAATGCACGTGAAGTGAGTCTTATGGCCAAAGTTATTTCAAAAGTCTAGCATTTTATTTCAAATACAGGTAGATGCCTTTGGAGGTTCACAGTGAGAACAGGAAGGTGAGTGATGCTTAGGTATTATGGCTGATCGGTATCGAGAGTTTATTCATTTAATTAGAGTATTTATACCCCATTCTTCAACTGAATAGTCTCCCAGAGAGGCTTAAAAATCATTAATCTGACAGTTCCCTGATCTTAGGCTTACAATCAAAATAAGTCATGACACACACGGAATAGGATCCTGTGCAATGAGAAAGGTAGAATATTAATAAAATAAAAGGGGATGGTAGAAGGAGATTATGTTTATCAGATGCTGGCTGCTTTTCTGCTTCCTCAGCAGCCAGAGCAATACCAATTGGGAAATGAAAGGAGAGGCTCTCACCAGCCATTGGGGCCCAGGTATGATGGAGCTCAGAGTAACGGTAGTTGAAATATGGAGGAAGTCATTCTCATCAGCTCCTGATGCATAGGCATGATGGAGCTATGTCTTCCTGGCTGATCTTTCCCTCAGAGGACAGAGCAATGGCAGCTGGAATATGGAGGGAGTGTCTCTCACCAGCCACTAATGCTTAGGTATGCTGGAGCTGTGCCCAGTTGCTCTTCAACTCCCTCAGAGGCCAGAGAGGTGCAGGCTTTTGCACAAATGCAGAGACACTGAGGCCTGCTCTGGAATATTTTATGATGAAATGCTGGTTTACACATGTTGGGTTCTTAGTTTGTAGATTTATATTTGCAAATGATGATATGCAGCCTAATTTGCCCATCCTGGATGTTTCTGAAAAAAATCAAGTGCAAAGTCCCCATACTGTTTCTAATAGAATGGTAGAGAGTGAAGGAAATCCTCCCAGCTGGTTCTGCATATTTGAAAATCAGCACACATAGGATTTGTGTATATAAGAAATCCCATTAAAGCAGTGAGAGGGATACAGTTAAATCCAGCACAATGGCTCAAACGTCTGCTCCTGGAGTAATTGATGGCCAAAGTGAACATGCCAAAGGCAAGGGCTTTGCAGTAGTAGTTCATTTATACAAAATAAGAACAATAAACTTGCTGAGTATCATGCCACACATCTTGAGCATCAGGATGGGCTGTAATTCTACATGTCATGATGTTCTTTTATCCTCCCCCTTTTGTGGTTCATTAAGTACAAGACAGCTTCAAAAAGTACAGCATATCAGCATTTGTCAGGTGTGCACATGTGGGGAGAAGAAAATCACCACCTTTTAGAGACGAAAGAAGCATTTCTGCCATCTGTTGCCACCACCTGCTTGCTTCCTGCTGCCAGTGGCTGCCTCTCTTTTTGCAAACTTCTGCCTATCTGCTACACCTTCACTGTCTGCAGAACCATAGCCTAGGTACTGTCTTGCCTGGAGCAGTGAGGTTACCTTCAAAGTGCGTGGAGGGAGGAAAAGGGTCAAATTTCATGTTTGGGTGTGAGGTGAGGAGGTTGCTTTTTATTTACACATTGTAGGTTTTTTTTTTAAAAAAAATGTGCCCTGCCAGCAAAGAATAAAATGTGCTATTTAGAGAGCATAGGAGAGGAAGCAGCCTAGAGAGCAGCCATTATAACAATAATTTGTATAGTGACATAAGGAGTGGGAAAGTAGTATTGTTGTGAAGGGAGAAGGGAGATCCACATGGTATTGACTTCACCCAAACTGTCCTAACTCAGACAGTCTGGATTGCCTTGGCAACAGGTCCCCTGGGCTGAAAATGCCCATGCTTAGTGCCAGGTTGGTGAATGGAAGAACCAGCTTGATCCAGGATATGATCCTAGATAAGCATGCTGATCTGGGCTTGTATTAGAGAGTCCTGAAATGGGGTGGATGGAAATCTCTCCCAAATTTGTCTACTAAGGTTCTCTGTAAAGCAGCAGGCAAGACCATGGGGAGGGGAGCAGGGAGGAGTTGTATTGGTCTGTCATGATTCCATCTCCCTCGGTTGGTATCCCATCCAACAGTTTACTGAACCTGAGTGTGTATATTTGAAAGTAGGTGGCTGGGACAGAACAGGGATACTGTATCAAGTTTGCAACTTGGGCATAGTGCTGGACTCAGATTTGAGCCTGGATGTTCAGCTTTTGTTAGTGGCCAGGAGTACATTTGCTCCCTTATAACTGATGTGACAACAGCACCTGTTCCTGGAGATGTCAGATCTGGCTATGAGGACACGTGCTTTAATTATATCCCATTTGGATTGCTGTAAAACAACCTATGTGGGGATGCTTTTGGAAACTGTTCAGAAATTTCAGTAGATCCAAAATTCTGTGATCAAGCTACTCAATGGGTCTGGTTATAGGGTATATAATGCCCTTGTTGAAACAGCTCCACTGACTACCAGTCCATTTTGGAACAGAATTCCAGTTTTAAGTCCTTGAGTCCAGACTATCTAAAAGACTATCTCTCTATGTGAGTCTACCTGAATTTTAAGATTCTCGTGGGAGGGCTTTCTCTTTGAGTCCTACCACTATCATGGGCACATTAAGTGAGGATGTTGGAGAGAGACTTTCTCAGAGGGTGCTCCCAAGTTGTGGAACTCTTTCAGGAGTTGGACCTCTCCCTGCTGTCTTTTCAACAGCAAGCAAGGACCTTTTCATTTAGTCAGGCCTTTGCTTGTTAACTTGTTGTATACATAATGGGGTATATTGTGTCTGTATCTTTTCATTATGTTTTAACTATGTGTTTTTTAAAAAAATATTTTAAATGTTTTTAAACTGAATTGTTTTACTATTTTTAAACTTTTGTATTAATAGTTTATTACATTGTATTTTTTTAAAAAAAATCTTGTAAACCATCTTGAATCTTGTGCTGTGAGAAAAGCAGGATATAAATAAATAAATTAAATAAAATGTGCCTCTGTGAATACATTAAGTAAACAACCTTGGGAGGGCCTTGGGAGGGGGAAAGGGATGAGCAGAGCTCCAGAAAAACATACAGTCTTTCCATAGGTCTGTTTTTCTAAAGAGCAGCTGGTGTCTCTCATTTCTTTGGGATATCAAATTTGCTCTGGGTTTTATTCTGAAAGTTAAAGGAAATATATATGGTGTGAAAGTTCCATAGTGCTAAATCTATTTGGGGAAAAGGGCCAGCTCTGGACGGTTACTTATTGGAAGATTGGATAGCTATTTTAAAGTTCCTTCTGGAGTTCTTCCACCTATCTGGGTCTGTGATCAACAGTATTTGAGAGAGTGAATGTATGCCAGCATCAGTTTTCTAATCTTGTGTAGGAGAAAAGAAATGCATGAAGAGCTATTTTGCACTACCAATAGTTCCCTGAGCAGTGCAATGCAGTGCAATCCAAATGGCATACATTCACTCATGTATCTACTCAGATACATACAGCTGTCATAAAGTTCATAAAAGAATTTCAGATAGTAGGTTGGGAAAGAGCTGCTCCCTGGAAAATTAGACAATATTTGGACGGAATGGGTCTGGTTCAGTATTATTTGTTCTACTTTACATCTGAAAAGATTCTCAGAGAAGCTTACAAATATAAGACAGTTCCTGTCACAAAATGAAGTGGGGGGGGACAGGCAAATATAGGCACTTGTTCTTAGTTCTCATAACAACCAGTTGGAATGGAGACAGCTGAAGGACAGGAGAAGCCATGTGTGAGTGGCTTCTCTGCAGAGCTGTTGGAGAAGCCTTGGTTTCCTTCCCCCTTTATCTCACTGGTACTGTTTGCTATCAGAAGACATGTGACGGTCAAAGGAGCCTGATGGAGTTTGCTTCTTTGCAGCACTGATGGTGGTTCTGCATCCTTATAAGACAAGCCTGTATTATCAATACCGTGTCCTACTCACTACAATGTAAGACTACAGTGGTCCATTTATTATGAGTATTTTGTGTGATGCAGTCCCTACATAATTTAGTATAGAAAGAATCTCTCCTATGTGAATGCAGTTTCTTCAGTGAAACTGAGATGGCAGAGCTGCTGAATGAGGATGTACATTATTGTCTTAGAGATGGAGAGATGAAAGAAGAAAAGAGGCACAGAACAGGTAAAATGTTAGTTGTTACTGAAACAATTTGTTACTTAACTGAGTCCTAGGCTTTCTTATATATAAATATTTTAATATCATGACTATTTAAAATCTGTTACAAAGAAAAAAAATACTCTTAGAAATGAGCTGTGCAACACATTTAATCAGTTCCTCCCTAATATGAGCTTTCGTTTCACTTTTCCTATCAATACCTTTTTACAAATCTAAAAAACTGAAAGGCATGAGTCTAAAAATTTGACCCTTAATGAATGCAGTAGATAAACATATCCCCACTACATTCCTAGTATTGGAAAGGATTTTCAGGCAAAACAATTACTTCTTGGAAATGCTGTTGTCATGTGCACCAATTTATGGTGACCCTAAGGCAAGGCTATCACAGTTTTTCTTGGCACAATTTTTTCAGAGGGGCTTTTCCCAGTTCCTCCCTCTGAGGCTGAAAGTGTGTGACTTGCCCAAGGTCACCCAGTGGGTTTCCATGACTGAGTGGAGAGTCAGACCCTGGTCTCCAGAGTCATAGTCCAATGCACAAAACACTATACCATGCTGGCTCTAGGAACAGCTACATTTTAAATATAGTGCTACTACATTTTATCCTTAAAACACTGGGTTTCTTTTCACTCAGAAAATAGCTTGTATTCGGCATTGTGCTAGTGGAAAAGGCATAAGAGGTAAAGTTGTTCAAGTAGCTCTTGTGCAGCCATTTTAGGAACAAATGTCAACTAGTCTGAAGAAATGACAATGAGTTTTGGAAGGGTTTGCAAAAGAGCTAGTTAAAAAAAACTAAACAAACCACAAACACTTGGGCAACAACTGCTTCAACAGCTTGTGTGTACAGAATGGATTTGATGCCTGTGGAAAGATGAGAATAGAACTTCTGTAAGTGATAAAAACTCTGCACTTGCAGACTGGGTACAAATCCAATAAGACTGATCCTTTTCAGTCATTCAGTGATCACCACAAAGATTTGTCTAGTGATCATGGGTAACTGAAGTGTCTATATTATTTATTTCACCTCTTTCTTCATTTGGGTATTTTTCTCTGCTTAATGAAAAGTACCCACGTAGTGCCAAGTAATTAATCAGATGTCACTTTTATTGTTCACAGAGGGTAGCAATTATTTGCTATGATTCAAATCTATTGATAAGCACAAAGCATTTCAAGAAAACAAAGGAAAGCCATGACAGATAGTACTGCAATCCTAAGTACTAAATCAATAAAGTATTGGACACTGTATCTTTGTTATGACATGAATAGTTCTCATTTCACACAATAACAGCTAGCTATTACCTATATTGCAGCATTTGCCTGAAATAACTGCTATGCAAGGCTTGCATGGAACAGCAGGGATAAAATGCCTGGTATCTAGAAACTCAACACCATCATCATTTTACACGACATTGACTTCTAAGCTCTGTTCATACACATCTTTCCCAGTCAAGGAAGCAAACACTTCAATTCCCAGACAGGAATCATCCAGTTTGTTTTGCTTTATTTCATTGTTTGTACTAGGGCAGGACGGAAATTGATCAAATGCACTGAATAATAATAATAATAACAACAAAACAATAATTCTATTCTACTTAATCACTCAGAATCCAAGCAGATTACAACAATAAAACAAGATACAGTTTTTCTAAAAAAAAAAAAAAACCAACCCCTATCCCCCAGTATAAAAACATAGTAATACTAAAAGGAGATTAAACCAGAAGACATTAAAACAATAGTATAAAATAACAGTTAAACTAGGTAGATTTGTAGGAAGTTTACAGCGGGGTCCAGATAGGATGGAAATGAGGATGGAGAAAAGAGGAGAAAAAGTGGAGGGGGAGAGGAAGGTAAATGGAGGTGATCTAGTCTGGAAAGGCCTGCCGGAAGAGATCTGTCTTAATAGCCTTCTTAAAGGTTTCCAAGGTGGTAATCTGACGGATCTCATCGGGCAGATTGTTCCAGAGTCTAGGAGTGGCTCCTGAAAAGGATCGCTGGGTCACTGCAGAAAGTCTAGTCCTCTTTGGTTGAAGCAGATTCTTCCCAGTAGAACGAAGAGAGGATGACAGGGGGGGAGGTGCCCCCACAAGAAGTCAGGACCCAAGCCATGTAGGGCTTTAAAGGTTAAAACCAAAACTTTGTATCTTGCCCGGAAACTAACAGCCAGCCAGTGAAGGGATTTTAAAACTCATGTAATGTGGGAAATCCACATGTGTGAGTAACTAGCCTGGCTGCCATATTCTGTACCAATTGAAATTTCCAAACTTGACACAGAGATAGCACCATGTAGAGCGCATTACAAAAGTCAAGTCAAGAGGTTACCAGTGCATGTACTACTGTTTCAAGGTCTTCCTGCTCCAGGAAGGAGCGCAGTTGGCATATCAGACAAAGCTGAAAGCAAGTGCTCCTGACCACTGCATCCACCTGAGTCATCAGATGGAGAGACGAGTTTAGGAGCACCCCTAGACTGCGAACAGAGCCCGTCAGGTGAAGTGTGACCCCGTCCAGAACTGGCTGGCATAATTCCATTCCCAGATTGGGAGTCCCTATTACTAGTACCTCTGTCTTACCTGGATTTAACTTGAGTTTGTTTTCTCTCATCATAGAATTATAGAAATATAGAATCGGAGAGTTGGAAGAGATCCCAAGGGCCATCCAGTCCAACCCCATTCTGCCATGCAGGAACTCTCGATCAAAGCATCCCCAACAGATGGCCATCCAGCCTCTGTTTAAAGACCTTCAAGGAAGGAGAATCCAGCACACTCCAAGGGAGTGTGTTTCACTGTCCAACAGCCCTTACTGTCAGGAAGTTCCTCCTAATGTTGAGGTGGAATCTCTTTTCCTGTAGCTTGCATCCATTGTTCTGGGTCCTGTTCTCTGGTGCAGCAGTACACAAGCTTGTTCCCTCCTCAATATGACATCACTTTACATCACCTCTTAACCTTCTTTTCTATAGGCTAAACATCCCCAGCTCCCTAAGTCGTTCCTCATAGGACATGGTTTCCAGACCCTTCACTAGTTTAGTCGCCCTCCTTTGGACATGCTCCAGTTTCTCAATGTCTTTTTTGAATTGTGGTGCCCAGAACTGGACACAATATTCCAGGTGGGGCCTGACCAAAGCAAAATACAGTGGCACTATTACTTCTCTTGATCTAGACACTATACTTTTATTGATGCAGCCTAAAATTGCATTGGCCTGTTTAGCTGCCGCATCACACTGTTGACTGATGTTCAACTTGTGGTCTGCTTGGACTCCCAGATCCCTTTCACACATAGTCTCGTTCAGCCAGGTGTCCCCATCCTATACCTGTGCATTTCATTTTTCCGCCCTAATTGCAGTACCTTACATTTCTCTGTGTTGAATTTCATTTTGTTAGCTTTGGCACAGTTTTCTAGTCTATTCAGGTCATTTTGAATTTTGATTCTGTCCTTATCTATTCCTCCTAATTTGGTATCATCTGCAAATTTGATGAGTAAGCCCCCAATTCTGTCATCCAAGTCGCTGATAAAGATGTTGAATAACACTGGGCCCAGGACAGAGCCCTGTGGGACCCCACTGGCCACTTCTTTCCAGGTTGAAAAGAAGCCATTGTTGAGCACCCCTTGGGTTGGGCCATTCCACCAATTACAAATCCATGTAACAGT
>NC_056525.1:213960119-214008023 GCF_019175285.1 Sceloporus undulatus | reverse complement strand
TACCTTGTCTAGCCCACATTTTACAAGCTTGTTTGCAAGAATGTCATGGGAAACTTTGTCAAAGGCTTTACTGAAATCAAGATATACTATATCTACAGCATTCCCTTCATCTACCAAGCTGGTAATTTTATCAAAGAAAGAGATAAGATTTGTCTAGCATGACTTTTTTCTCTGAAACCCATGTTGACTCTTTGTGATTATAGAATTGCCTTCTAAATGTTCACAGACTCTCTGTTTAATGATCTGCTCTAGAATCTTTCCTGGTATCGATGTCAGAATAACTGGACAATAATTGTTGGGATCCTCTCCCCCCACTTTTTTTTTTTAAATGGGGACAACGTTTGCCCCCCTCCAGTCTGCTGGGACTTCTGTTCTCCAGGAGTTTTCAAAGATTATTGCCAATGGCTCGGATATTACATTTGCCAGTTCTTTTAATACTCTTGGATGTAGTTCATCTGGTCCTGGCGACTTATATTCATTTAGATTAACAAGGTATTCCTGTACTATCTCTTTGCTTATTCTATGCTAAAATTCCCCCATTCTGTCCTCTGCTCCATTATCCTCAGGTTGAGCACCCTTTTCCTTTTCTGAGAAGACTGAAGCAAAGAAGGTGTTGAATAATTCTGCCTTTTCTCTGTCCCCTGTTAGCATTTTGCCATCTTCTCCATGCAGTGGCCCTACCATTTCCCTTTTCTTCCTTTTGCTGCAGACATATGCAAAAAGGCCCTTTTTATTGTTCTTAACCTCTCTAGCAAGCCTGAGTTCATTCTGTGCTTTTGCTTTTCTGACTTTATCTCTACACAGGCTAGCTATTTGTTTGAATTCCCTTTTGGTGATTTCCCAATTTTTCCATTTCTTATACATGTTCCATTTAAAGGTTAGCTCAGTTGAAAGTTCCTTAGTCATCCATCCTGGTTTCTTGAGACACCTCCCATTTTTCTTCCTCACTGGAACTGTTTGTCCATTACCGCATTTAGATAGGCATTCAGAGGAGAGATGCTCTCCTTAGTCACTACAGCAGTTTGAGACATAGAGAAATATATTTGAGTGTCAGCATACTGATAACACCCCGCCCTATGTCTCCGGATGATCTCACCCAGAGGCTTCATGTAAATGTTGAATAGCATTGGGGACAGAATCACGCCTTGAGGGACACCTGAATTGAGCTCCCTCTTGGCCGAACAACTGTCCCCAAGTGACACCATCTGGAACCTTCCTGAGAAGTAGGACTGGAACCACTGCAAAGAAGTGCCTCTGATTCCCAACTCTCTCAGGCCTTCCAGAAGGATACCATGGCCGATGGTAACGAAGGCTGCTGAGAGGTCCAAAAGCACCAGCAGGATCATACTTCCCCTGTCAATGCCCAGATGAAGATCATTGACTAAGGTGACCAAGGCCGTCTCAGCTCCGTCGCCTGCCCTAAAACTGGTTTGAAATGGATCTAGAAAATCTATTTCATCCAAGACTGCTTGGAGTTGAATGGCGACTGCTCTCTCAATTACCTTGCCCAAAAACTGTAACAATGAAACAAGCCTATAGTTGTTTCTGTCCAGGGGGTCAAGGGATGGCTTCTTTAGAAGTGGTTTAACCACTGCCTTTTAAAGGCATGATGGAAGATAGCCTTCCCTAAAGGATGCGTTGATTATTTTTTTAAATAATAACCTAATGACATCACCCTCCTGGATGGTCAGCCAAGACAGGCAAGGGTCAAGAGAGCAAGTTGACTTTTTCATGGAACCAAGAAGCTTGTCCACATCCTCGGTACTGATGAACTCAAATTGATCCAGAAGCAAAGAAGTGAGTCAGGTAAAATGAAACCTGATTGTTCTGCTAAAGTTACCAAGAAGTCATAGAGTAGAATGGCAGATGCGTTATGCAGCCCCATCATTTAGCTAAGAACCTTGCCTAGGAAACATTTCTTTCTTTCTTTCTTTCTTTTTTTTAAAAAGCACAAATATACAGTAGCTACAAACACTTTTTATAGTGGCATACAACTGTTAAAATGATGTTTTTCTTTTGCAATCTCTTGTGTATGCTGCATTGGACCCTTGGTATCCATTTGGGTTTTGTTCCAGGACTCCCTGGAGGTACTATTCAGCTTGGTAAAACATTCCAGTAAATAAGGAATAGCAATAGCAAGTTCATGTCTACACCACTTATCAGTGCACTTAAGCACTCCCTAAGCAATTTACAATGTGTAAGCTAATTGCCCCCAACAAGCTGGGTACTCATTTTAGTGACCTCGGAAGGATGCCAGGCTGAGTCGACCCCGGAGCCCCTGGCTGGGATTGAACTCACAACTTTGTGGCTTGTGAGTGAATGGCTGCAATACTGGCATTTAACCACTGCAATCACCCACTTTTCTCTCAGAACATCAGAACCCACTTGCTCCACCTTTTGGTCTAGCTGACAAAGATACAAAGGAGTAATTTTGCCATAGCTCCTTGGTTTTTGTTATTATCAAAGCTTCTACAAGAGTGGGAGACGTTTGTTTCTGTGAAATAGGAATTTGCTATATAAACTTGTTGCCTGAGACCACACCTTTTGTTTCACTCTGCAAAGAATCATGCTGCCAACACAGAGGATGTTAAACATAGGAGACATCTTGTGTATTGTGGGGCTCTGAGTAAACACTCAGCTACAATGTGTTCAGGCTCCCATCAGTTGAAAAATGTGCAAGGTTCCTTTACTATAAGCCACTTTCTACACCCATTAAGTATCAGCAAATCATCTTTTATATCAGTGGCTTTGTCTTATTTTCATCACGATACAGTCTGTTCTAGTATGGTGACCCTGATCTGGTCGCAAGATATTATATACTGAACCTTATCTGCTGAGATCCTTATCACAGGTCTATCTAGCACAGTATTATCTGTGTTGTCTGGGAATATCTCTCCAGGCTTTCAGATATGAGTTTTTCCTAGCCCTACCCACAGATGCCATTTTGTTTTCCAAATTTTGTCCAAGGAGAGTTTGTCTAGTAGCGTTAGTTATGTATGTAGGGCTATGTCTGCCCTGGAGAAGAACCAAACAATCCTGAAGAAGAAAGTGGTATTATTTAGAAAAGATATCTTTTTCTGCCACAGATTTTCAATAAAGCTTCTAATGTTAAGTAGTCTAATAGCAACTGCGGGAAATTGTTCCCAAATAATAAAAAGGGGAAGAACCAATCCATTTGTAAAGAGGACAATCTTGCTGCTATATGCCTCTTTTCCTAAGGGGGGAAAATGTCAGATGAAATCCCTGTACAAGAAGGGGAATGTAAATCATCAAAATTAATAATGGCCAGAATCCTGTATGGAAGTTTCACCTTTGTGTGTGAGTTTACCCATGCAGGAATTAGAACAGGGCAGTTTCATAGTGTCTCCATCCAGTAGAGGGCTTTCTGTCACATTACTACATAGCAGAGCTCACAAAGTAACCGCTGTGCAACAAGACCAATGCATAATGATCCTGATGCACATTGGGTACCTATGTACCTCAGGAACTCTTACACATCTTCACAATTTCCTAACAGAGCTTCTTAGTGCTTCTGCTACTTAACTAAGTATACATAAAGTTACATTAAGTCAAATGTGATATAGTAGCCTAGTGAAAGATAATCAGATATTTAATGAAGAGTCTTTTTTGTACTTTATACTTACAAATTACAAGCAAGGGGATCCCCTTGTCTTATGGCAATACTTCACAGGCTAATGGACAATGTTCCCCTTTTATTTTATAAAGAGGAAACAAGAGGGAGGTCTTTTCAGGTTTTGTGCTCCCCCTTTCCAATACAACAACATAGATCATCCCTTACAAATTTTAAGAAGAGTCTCACAGAAGCAAAACTGTCATTCTTTCAGCAAGGATATTTGCATCCCTTTGTATTCTGTGATAATGGGACATCTTATAGTTGATACTAGATTCATGTTAGAACAAATACAGCACAGAGAGAAGCAAATGGTATTTTATTATCAAGAGTGGCTTCAGGACAAAGAAAGAGAGGCAGATTGCAGTCCTTTGCACACTTTCTTGAGAGTTAGCCTCAAGGAACACAGGGAGACAGATGAGTAAATGTGTGTGAGATCAGACTCTAAATTGATTTCATCCCATTCCCTTCAGCAAAGACTAAATTGGTCTACACTCCAGCTGGGCTGTGAATAAGACTAAAATGCTGTTATTCTAAGCATATTAGCTAAAAGTGAGTTCTACTGTGATCTGTCAGAGTTATTTTCAAGTAAATGTGATTGCGAATCTGACACAGGCTGGCTTTCTGTTGAAGGCCTGTTCAATGGGTAGGAGGATCGGTTATCCTTTTTGGCCCTGCTGCCTAGGTATCCCTCAGCAGTGGTGACCAGTGGCTTCCATGACAGTGTGGTGGGAAATATGCTGCCTGCACTTTAAAGCCCCTCTCCAAGGGGCAGAACTATCCACAAAACAGCACCTTGAATAGCTCCATCCTAAATGAAGTCTATGACCCTGACAGGGGAGCCACCAGCCACCACTGTTCCTGATCCTGTTCAAGCAATATTCTGCTAAGGAAGTTTTGATAAGAAAGTGAAAATCTCAGTTTGAACTTAAGAATGAGGCAATTTTGACCCTACTCACTTTTCATTGGTGAATGCTGCCATCGGCCCCTTTTCCTCCCACCCCCATCCTAGCAATCTGTAAAGCGGCATTCAGGACATTAACAAATCAGACCAAAGGTCTATCTACCCCAGCATTCAGGTGGGAATGGGAGTACCTGATATGTAAACTCAAGTCGATTGACTTGGGCTCAAGTCAGACTCAAGTTTTTTCAATGACTCAGCATGGCCTCCACTGCAGTACTTTGGAACATTTGAATACTGAGGAAAATTGGCAAATGTCTTGCTGCTCCCAATGTGGTTTTCTGACTGATAGGAATCCCTTTTTCCTGCCTGGAAATGTATAATTGTGAATAGTTTTCCCATTTCTAGTGACTACTGTCTGCTTTTGCTCTGATTCAGACAGGTGTTTTGTAAGTTACACTGAGGGTTTTTTTTAATGTTTGCTATCAACACTTACACAGCAGAACTCTTGAACAATGTGAGTGTTCAAACTGATTTTCACAAAGGCTCAACTCATTTCAAGTCACACAAGAGCTTGATTGTGTATCCTGAGATGATAATCATGTAGCATTGGGCACATTTGATTTTACACTGTTTATTCCCCATTTCTTCAGATTATATTTTTTGGCCTGAATCTCCCAGAATTTGCTAGCTAGCATGCTGGCTGAGGAATTATACATATTGTAGTCTAAAAACTAACATTTCCTAGTTTTATGTCCATGATAGCTACTTCTCCTGCTGAATATATTTTTGGTGACTATGTGACATGTATGCATGTAGAGCTTTACTATATAGGAAGTAATCCTGATTTCCCTTGGATTCCTATTACTGTACATGGAGGATCCCTCCACACATATTATCTATGTTTGACTGTCTCTCTGTCTCTTGTACAAGGATTTCATCTACATAGATTATGTACAGCTTGTTCACATGGCCAATGAGTGTGCAGGTCTGGCTAGACAGTGTGTCCTTTGAGTCCTCCATTCATTGAAAAACAAAACAAAAAAAATTAGGGCTATCAGGTCAGTCCTCTTTTTTTCTTTAGCTTTGGGTAACCTTCCCATAATAATTCAGTTTTACAAGCTTACTATTTCTTCCATTTCCAGAAATTATCTCAGTTGAAATCTGTTATGTTTATTATCAGGTGCAGAACAGATGAACACAAACACACTAATCTGCAAAGTGATGCTCAAAGGGTGATGCATTCAAAGATGGCTGGATAAAGGCAATGGCCAAAGGTTGGTTAATTGTCATTTAGGGACTCTGAAGCACTGTACCAATGGAGCAGGCAGTTCCAAAATAAAATATGGAATAGGGAGCTCAGGAACACCCCCACCCTTGAACCCTGCCTTACCCTAAGACAATAAGATAGTTTGAGAGAAACAGAAACACTTGGGAACAACAAAGAAAACCTAAGAAAATTAGCTAAATATTGGGGAACTAGTCCAAGATTCCTTGAAGACTTAACACAGCATGCTTGGCCCTTGCCCTGGCTTAACCTCTGTGCTTAGTTTATGAATCGTGGCAGTCACATCACTTTCTCTCACTGTAAGATAGGGTTTCTTGGGAAGATTAAAGGCCCTGATATTTTGCATCTAAAGAAGGAGGGCCTTCAAATGTCCTATTTCTTAGGTAGCAACAGTGAAAAGGAAGTGGCTTGAAAGCAGCAACTGATGCTATATGGGGAGAGAGATAAGCTCTATCTATCAGACAGGATGCCAACACAAATGTGAAATGAAAAGTACAACAGCCATCATTTTGGAACTTCTCAGTAACAGACCCTTAAATAGAACTTCAGTCTTTAAACAGTATAATTTTTACTGTTCTCCTATGTTCACTCTAAACCTGTATGCCACATATTGTTTTTGATTCCTTACCAGCTCATTACTTCCATCCTCATCAAAATCCTCCTCTATGCCATCAGTCATCTCTTCTCCATCTCCATCCAGGCCTCCTTCAATAGGCTCTTCTGTAGAGTTGTCAGCATTCTCTGATATACACTCTTCTTGAATTAACTCTGCACTGTCTTCTATTTGTTTCCTTTGGGCTTCTATAATAAAAAAACCAAACAAACCAGAATGTTGCTCAATAAAAATCCCTTTTTACTCCTTGAATTAGAACTGTGATAGATAACTGCAAACCTTATTTTATTTCTTATTAACCAGGACTAGGGTCACAATCTAAAGACTTCCTTTTGGCATGTTGAAAGTCTTGAATTCAGTACTCAGGTAAGATGTTTGATATCTTTTCCAATGTTGCCCTTCCCTCCCAAATGTTATACTGATTTCTTAAGAACTGGAGCAAATGTCACACTATCCCTATGTGTCGTTTAAGTAATTCAGAGTGCATCATAGGGGTTAGATCCTGGAAAACAGAACATAGAAAGGGGAGAAATAGATCTTCCCTCTCTGGTATCGCCAGAACTAAACTACTGGCTCTTCTACTTGGAAAGCTGCCATAATGGGGGCCGGGAGAGGATCATCAGTATCTACCCCCCAGGACCTCAAAAGTATAAGCCTGTTCCTCCAATGGCCTTGCATCCCCATAAGTTGAACAAAAAGCAACCAATTTGGGCATTCCTTTGTTCTGGCTCTGTTTAGTTGTAGAACAAAGCAACACAGTCGGTGTGTATGGCAAGTGGTTGACATTTTAGAATATTTTTTAAACAATTGTTCAAGTGACAATACCACAGCAGGCAACAAAAAAAGATCCTGCAGGACTAATACGTCCAACTCTCGTACAAGAGGGTTAATATACGTTTGGATTGCACTCAACGAAACAAAGCAGAGTGCACAATACATTAAAAATTTCCTTTGTAATAACAGAATTTAATACTGCTTCACTCTGTTTCATTTGTGGCCAGAAGATATGGTTGATATACCCCTTGAAAGGTTCAAGTACAAGTGTACAATCCCATTTTTTTCAAATTTGGTAAAGGCTCACTTCTGGCACTCTGTGATAAGAAAAAAGTAAGTTTCACTATGATATGAAGTAACCTGGAAATAACTGATTTTTAAATGGCAACATTTCTGAACAAGAAATCTAAATGGACTGCAGCAGGGAGTGCTAACATAAAACACTGCAAACACACAGGCAACAGTGCAAGTATTCATTGTGTTTTATGTTCATTACTAAGGCCTATTTCACTGATTTTATGGACGCTATAAAAGAACAGGAAAGTATGTGTTTATACTCCAAGGTCATATTCTGCTAATTAATTGTTTGCTTTCAAATCGGCAACAAATGGCATAAGAAGATGCAACCAATTCATAAAGTACATTCTTGAACCCAACATAAACATTTCTTAACTACTTAAAGACAGGGACTTCAAGGCACAGGAATAAAAGGACAAGAAATAAACTGTCTAGACACATTTTAATAATTCAAAGTTGAGATGAATATGAATTCTATATCTCAGGGGTTCTTGCACTGAAACTAAGGCAGTACTAAATTAACAAGGATCATTTCTCAGTCATTTCACTCACCTTAAAACTGACTGTTTTGTTTCAGCTATATTTCAAGGCTGAAATGAATTGTTTGGGGGTGGAGGAATAGAAGAATTAGAGCAGTCATCAATTGCCTCTCCCACTGCTTTGAGATGCTGGTTGAACTTTTCAGAATACTAAATGGCTGACAGCATTAAAATGGCTGCCCCCTTTGCCAAGCACTGGCAGGGACTGGCACCGCTGTAGTGGACACCAGTTGAATATCTATTGGAAAGCACACACACTTTTACATAGTGGATGACTTCCCTGAATCTAGCAGTTGGTTTTCTTCAAGTAATGTCAACTTAAATGAATTTCAAAGATTCCAAGGAAGGAAAATGGGGCATGTAATGGGGCAGATCAAGGTAAGATTTGATCCCTGGCTATTTGTTCCCTTGGCAACTGGTGGCTTCCATGTGAGTGGAATTGTGATTCTGTTCTGTGCTTTATTTTGACCTTTCAACAGATCCAGAAACCTGGGAGATTACTACACACAGCTTTTAAACCACAGTTAAAGCCAGGAAAAAGGAGCTTTTAGCTGTGTTGCCAAAGCATGGTTAAGGCATTCCTTGTCATTGACAGGGGAAACTTGTCAATGAGTTCACAGAAAAGTGGGGTTAAGGGGGCATGTGGAAGAAAGCATGATGGAAGAAGTAGCTCCAGTCATGTGACTGAAAAGATGTGAGAATAGAATCGAATCTTTATTACGGTCATAGACCAGCAGAAGATGTGTGATATTGAAGATTTTCCCACTTGCCTGCATCGCTGGTAAATCGCCCTCCAAAAGTTGCTAAAAGGGAAAAAAGCCTCATTAATCGTCATGGAAACAGAGCTCCTTGTAGCGTTCTTCAATCGTTGCAAGGAAAGCAGGGAAGCAGGGAGATTTCTTTTTTTACTCTCTGAACACAAAGTGGGCGTTAAGAAGAATCTTCCCGCTTCCCTTGCAACAACTGAAGAATGCTACAAGAGCGCCGTTTCAATTATGATTAATGAGTGCTCCCAGCATTCAGACAGAGAGGCTTATTTTCCCTTTAAGCAACTTTTGGAGGATGATTTATCAGCAATGCAAGAAAGTGGAAAATTCTTCAATGGCTGCTCTGAAACCAGTATGTTTCCATTTAAATTAATTTATGTGATTGCAGTGAGATTGGAGCTCATGTGGTGATGTTTCTTGGTAACTCCTGAAAAGTACAGACTAAAAACTTGGTGCAGAACAGCCTCCTCACTGACATAGAAGACACCACTGGCCACCGGCCACCAGCCAGGTGCACAGCCAAAACAGAAGCCGGCCACCTGCCAATCCTGGAACTGGCAGAGAGACCTCCTCCCCATGCCCTGGGTGCCCCTGCGCACCCAGAACACTCAAGATTTCAGAGGGCTGCATCCCTGCAGAGGAAGATCATGAAGCCAGAATCTGATGAGGATGCTGGACCTCCTTCTGCTCTGTAAGCAATGGTCTGACACAGTACACGGCAGGTTTCCATGTCTGTTGTAGTTGTAAAGAATGTGCTTTGAGACGGCTTTGTATCTGTCTAGGATTCAGTGCACATCAACAGCTTCTCTACGATCTGATTTGTATTTGAATGAGTTTCATCAAATGTGAAAATTAGACACTCATCTCAGTTCTTACTGAGGCTTTTTTGCATAATAATTGCTTTTATGTTGACTTGTCCTTAATAGAGATTTTCCATCCCAGGCTTACTGATGAGCATGCTTTATTTTGCAGCTTCATGACTTTGCTATTATTAAAACATGTCTAATCTGTGTTAACATTATGGTATAAGAAGATATACAGAAAGACATATACCATTTATCAAAGTTCCCAGAAAATACACCAGGTATGGGGGTCTAGCCTGACGTTTTTAGTGTGAATTTTGGGAAGTTAATTTTCTGCAGAAGTCAGCTTAATATCTGAAATTGTAGGTGGTCTAAGAGGCTGGTGGAGAATGTGGTTCTTTTATGTCCTTCCCATCATTATGTTCACAGAGTTTGGCAAGAGGTTAGTGAGCTTTAACTATTGTCCTCATTAAGAAAGAAGTATAGTGACAATGGAGGAGGCTATTGATTATTCTTCGAGAAGGAGAACCTATCTTCTTGTTTGTTCTTGTAAAGCAAGAGTGGGCAAAATGTGGCCACTATTTGAAGCCCCAAAGCCCATCTAAACATCCATCAAGACCCCAGGCCCTCCCCTTTTAAAAACACCTTTGGCCATAATAGCTGTGGCTCTCCAGGGTTAATGGAGAATGCTCCCCATTACCTGTGACCCAGTCCTTTTGACTGGTGATTTCAGGGACTGATTCTTGAGGCTTGTCCACATGAGGGAAAAATCCCAACCCCTCCCCTCCCAAAAAATCTGGTGCAATCAGGATATGCAACATATGCTGTTTTCCCCAAATCTGGTGCCATCAGAACACATGATGCACAGCCCTGTCAGCAGCAAACTTGGAGTAAAAAACACTTTAAATTGATTAAAAAAAACAACTCTGTTGTTTCTTGTGTGTAAACATTAGATCTAACCTGGATTTTGTGTGTGTGTGTGTGTGTGTGGTGGGCAGGGAGGACAGATCACTGCATGGCAGGTGCCCCTATTTTCCTCTGTCAGTTCCCAGAGCCAGGACAGATTGCTTCTTGGCAAACAGAGGAATCACCATTTACCAATGTCCAGCTCAGTTCCCTGTCCAGAACAATGGTTACAAAGGCTTTTACTTCCTTGGTGCAGCTACTAATAGTGCTCTCTAAGGTGAGAATAAGGCACAGAATGCCTTGCAAGCCAGAAAAAAAATCCATAAACATTGTTCTGGGCAGGAAACTGGCCCCAACAGATTTCTGCTTGTGCATGTCCTGGTTCTGGGAGATGAAGGAGAAAAATGAGGGTACTTACCAAGTAGGAATATGTCATGATTCTGGGAGATGATGGAGGAAAGGCAGTGGTGGACCACAGCAACATCTTTAGGGACATTGTAAACAACTATTGCCCAGAAAACAAGTGTGGGGTTGCTTTGAGGCAGGTGCAGGGCAAAACAGATGGGGAGTCCATTCAGCCTCCACCACCGCCAAGTGTAGACAAGTCCTTGGTAGACAAAGAAGAGATTGAAATGAGTCTCTTTGGACCTAAATTCAATTGTAGTCCCAGCTAGAGTAGACCTACTGAATAAACTACTGAATGGTAAGTCAACAGTTATCCACCCTCCAGTCCATCAATTCAATGGATCTACAGTACTCAGGACTAGCAATTCAAGTTAGGCTACTGATTCAAGGGAGCTTATTCACTACTAGCATGGTATAGACTGTAGCCTAAAACATTTAAACCCAGTCTTAAATCACATATCAGCTGGTATAAAGGTTTACAAAAGTGAACTCTTTTAAGCCTCCTTCTAGTCCTGCTTTTCAGAGCCCAGTATCTTCAGAATTTATCCCCCTGTTCCAAAACTGACAAGATGATTGATAACTTTGCAATGGATTAATTCACCGTTTAATAAACTGACAAGAGCTGTAGATCATTTTCACCTACCTGCTTCAGCCTTCTGCTGCTTTTCAATCTTCTCTAGTCTCCCTAGCAAAGAGTCAATTTTTGTTTTGATTTGAGTTAATTCCTTCTTGATTGTTTGCAACTCATCTGACTTCACTGAGTGGGAAAAGAATAACAACAAAAACAAAAAAGGTGTTCCAATCATGAAAAAAATCATAACTTTAATGCAAAGCACAATCTCTCTATTAGTTAAAAGGTATAACAGCATAGGTTTTTAGAACTATATATTATTTCTTGCTCTTGAAAGACCAGTACATCCCCTCTTCATGTTTTGTTTTCATCTTTGCAGATATAAGATATCTTTTCTCTGCAATGTGCACAGTAGATATATTTTGATTATTTTTTCACAAGTGAATATAAAAATGGCAAACTTGATGTCAGTTAGAACAGAGAAGAATGTTGCAACTTTGGATGTTAGAATCTGTCACAGCTAGGCACATGCCAAATATTTGTCTATTTCAATTTTTGGTTTCCAGGGAGAGGGCTGAAACTATTCCTGTCATGCCTATGATTCAGATTTTCATTCCCCCAGATACCTGTAACAACTGTGCTGGCTTGCAGTTTGCTTCTGAAATCAGTTCAAGATCCTGATTTACAAAGTCCTAAACAGCTTGGGGGCAGGATATCTGAACAACAGCTTCCTTCCAGAGAAACTTGCTTGGGACTTGAGATGCTTAATGGAAGCTATGTTGTGTGTCCTGCCAACCTGAGTGGACAGGCTGGTGAGTATGAATGAAAGAGTTTTCCCTGTTGTTGCATCTTGTGTTGTGAAACTGCCTTCCAAGGAGAGTTTGGCAGGTTTGTTCCCTTTTTAACTTTTAGTGAGCAGCTCAGACTGCATTGTTTTGTATGGACTTTAAAACCAGGATTGGGCTCTGGTGGTGTTTTAATTGCACGTGTCTTTTAAAACTTCTGCAAAGGCAATTGTCTTGATTTATTTTTAAATAAAGTTTTTGTCTGTTGTCTTAGCAGGGGGAGATGTTATAAACAAACATTGTAATAAATAAATAGATACTAAATGAGTAATTTTCTTCTTGAAAACAGTAAAAAATGATAAGTAATTGAAAATATCTGTAGTGAATGGAAAGACATCAAGACACAATACAGCCAATACAATTTAGTTTTGCGATGACATTGCTGAAGGAAAACAAAGCCGTTCTTAGTGACATGAGTGAATCTAGCCAAATGGAAACTAGGGCTGCATCCGCACTGCAGAAATAATCCAGTTTGATTCTGCTTTAACTGCCATGGCTCAATGTTGTGGAATTCTGGGATATGTAGTCTGTTTTGGAAACAGAGCTCTTTGACAGAGAAGGCTAAATGTCTCACAAAACAACAGCCTTTTCACAGTATTAGCATTCCATACCATAACCAGAATTCCATAGCACTGAGCCATGGCAGTTAAACTGGTGTTAAATTGGATTGTTTCTGCAGTGTGGATGCAGACTAAGGAGTTTATCACACTGGGGCTAATTTTGGCATTAAAGAGAGATTAAAATGCATGTAAATATCCCGTAAATAAAGTGAAAATGGCAAATAATTGCGTGAATGATTATCACACGCAATTGCGCAAATAAAGTGATATCAGAAATGCATTGTTGCTAAAATCCCCAAATTAAAAAAGGTGCGTGTTAATGCTTCTTTGTGACCACTTTAATGGTGGGTTTTGTGTGACACCATGTGAAATCGTTTCACATAATTAAGTGATTTTTCCAGGATATTCATGGGATAAACTCCCAATCTCCTTCGTGTGAGAAACTCCTAGGTCAATTTAAGCAACTAAGCAGATTTAGTTATGTGCTGTTATTACTGAGGGCAAATAAGACATTTGCCTGAAAGCATTGTCCTTACCCTCAGTGGGTGGGTGAACATTATCTTCAACTTTTGATACACAGCCTGAAAAAACCACTTGCATGAAAACGTTTGTGAAAATCGCCTCCCTTAACTCAACCTGGTCATATGTGCAATTATCAGTCTGCATGCTGACAGCTTCCTTTTGATACATATTCTTTCTTTCTCTTTCAATGTAACCTTATTTAACATCATATCACGCTGTTTGTGTTATACTGAGATGAAAAACATGGCTAGTATTACAAAGCCAAAATTGATGTATGAAAACAACACTTTGCTCCCAGCTGTCTATTCTGAATCATAAATAGAATAATGAAAAAAACTGTTTAGTATTTTCCCCATATGCAATTTTATATATACAAATATTCTAGGAACATCTGTTTCATCTTTTCTGTCAGAAAGTAAAGTTGATCATGGAACATCAACACAGCTATCTACATCTGCTGCAGCTTTAGATAGAAAACTATAAACAAGCTGTTACATGAATGATTTTAAAGAGAAGATCTGTTAAAGACAGAAAGTTGTCTTTTTCAAGGCACTGGATTTAACAAAAAAGAAAAACAAAACACCACTGGTCAGCAGTTAGTCAGATTCAAAGGAAGATACAAATCCCTCAAGCTCATTAGGAACTTTGGCGGGTTACAGACCGCCCAAAACGGGCGGTCTGCCTGCGCCTTCATTTGCTGCGCAGAGGAGCCTCAGCGGCCAAGCTGCGAGGCTCCTCCGCGCCAAAAAAAGAAGCCCCAAAATGGCTCTTCTTGTTGCTGTGTGCTAATGATGCCGCAAGGCGCCAATGGCACACTCTCAACGTCATTAGCGCCGCGCGATGTGCAGACACTAGGCATCCGTGACGTCAAGATGGTGGTGCCTGTGTAGAACAGGTGCCGGCATTTTGTACATCTCCAAGACGTACTAGGGTTAGGGGTGTGCGTAAAGCACACCCTTTCCTAACCCTAGTACGTCCTGGGGAATATCTTTCCTCTATTTCTAGCAGATAATTTGCTACCTGTAGAAGCTGACCATCCTGTGCTATTTATGCATTTCTACATAAAATCCATATATGAACTGGGATGTATTCTTGCTTACTTTGCTTACACAGAGAGGGAGCAGAAGGCAAGTCTGATTGCTGCTTTCTACTGTGTGCACTTCAAGGAAATGTCTTTTTGTGTCTCAACCCAAAGCAACCAGCTGTTGCCTTTGCTGAGGATCCCACATAACTGTTCTCTTTATGCCATCTGAAGTGTCTTTCCAGGTGTCTTTGGACTATAACTCCCAACAGCCATTAGCCAGCTGATAGGGTTGTATCATGGAAACTGTAGTCTACCCTTGTCCTATGGGGTTGGGTGAGACACAGTTGCTGAATGGTGCAGTGAAAGTACTGGAGAGTCTTTTCTTGAAATGGTGAATGTTGGGTGAGGGAAAGAGAAGAATGAGGGAAACATCCCGTGTGTGTGTAGGGCAAGCTCTGATCCCCTGAAATCTATGTATAAACATGTTGATGTCCTATATTTTAATTTCTAGTCACTTCTGATCAATGCAAGGGTAGGAGACCTAACCCATATAACCCTCCATTCCATATGCCATTGCCATGGCCTCAGAGGGAGAGAAGAACAGGTGAACTTGATCTCCTTCCCCACTGTCATTCTCTTCTCCTTTTGTGTCCTATCTTTTTAGATTGTAAGCCTGATGGCAGGGAACTGTCTAATTAACAATTTCTGCACTGTTAAATTTGTACACTGAGAGCATTTCTAAAGAGAGGCTTATAAATGCAATCTATAATAATATACATCTATTAAAATATATAATACTTCACTCCACTACCAAAGAAAGAAAAAGAAAAAGAAAAGCTCAACTAGTTGGCAGCCTATATGCTACTGGGCCAAGTTTAAGGTGTTGGTAATGTTGGCCCTAGACAACTGGGGACCAGGCTGTTTGAGGAACCTTTTTGCTCTTGTTTCAGGACATGCTTAAGGCCATCTAACTGAAGAACTGGAGTGCCTACCTAACAAGAATGTGAACCTAAAACAGTGTCTTGTTTTATGTACTTCAGATTGAAGCTTTTTTTAAATTTCTAATAAGATTCACTTTAAAAAAAAGGAATGGAAGTTTTAATTGGAGAAGATGATAGAATGGCATAACAATATGCTGCCTAGACTAGACTTTCTTTCTGTTGTGACAATCAAATAATCATGTACTTTAAAATGAATAATTATTGTTCTTCAGATAGGCAGTTCCTTAGAAAGCATCTTGTTTTGTTTTTTTAAAAAAACTTCTAATAAACACTCTGCACAACTGAGTAGCCTTCTGTTCAAATCAGCAAAATGATGTCTCTCTTGTACTATCCTTTAACGTTTACCAACAGAGTATATAAAAGTGGAACTAATTCCAAGAGGAAGTGAATTATGAAAATCCTTTCTGTCCCCAGTCTGCTTTAAAACACATTTGACTTCCCCAGTGTATTTTGAAAGTCTGTGTATAAAGTTTATCTCTTTTTTGCTACTGTATAAACATAATGTTCAAATCTAATTCAAAGAGATCAAGGTTCTGCCTTAAAGCAATTGGTGTCAAAATCGTGTCTCATCACAATGTGATTTGCTGGCTTCTCCATTGTGGTAATCTACTTCTTCTGATCCGTTTTAACTACAGCAAGTGATACAAAAGGCCTCTTTTACGTATCTACCCTTTTGGGGGCAGGAAAAATGTGGGGCAAATCAGGTGGATGAATTGTTGTCCAACAGTTTTTCCGCAGTGAGGCTCAACATTACCAGTGATTTGCATATCTTCTTTCTTTTTTTAATTAAGTTTTTGGTTGTTGTTGTTGTTTGCCTATCCAAAGAACAGCAGTAGCCACTGTATTAGCTGGCTACCATCATTCATCCTCTATAGCAATATTTTGGGGGACTGGGTGTGCATGGGAGAGGTGGGAAGAATAGTGATAGTCACATAAAAAAGAATGGCGAATATTCAGAAAACATTCTGAGAACTGGTCTCCTTCTCAGAAAAAGAAAATTTCAGAAACGTCCTCAGGAAAATGCCTTCAGCATAGTCTAGCTTTAATAGCACTAAGCTTTGGCTCTATGAGTGGGTTCATTTGTCACAAAGAAGAAGAAAATGACAGGCTAATGGCTATCCTCCCTGCTTTTACTCTAATATGGGAAGTGGACTTGCAGATGTCACCCACTGTGAACCCCTAATGACTTCTGAAGATCAAAGATCTCACTGTAGGGAAGATCTGCTGTGACATACTTTCAGTACAAATGAAGAAAGAAAAGAATGATTGACTTCTGTGCAATTTATGAACAACTTCTTAGAAATCAGTCTTTAATCTTAGTGCATTCATTAAATGCATTTTTTAAAAAAATCTATTAAATCAGGGTGGTGTTTTTATTTATTTTATTTGCTTAATCAGTCCCTAATACAAATATAAAACCTTTATCATAAGCAATGATATAGGATTCACCATCCTAATAAAAAGAGCCTATGACCATCACACCTGACAGACAAATTTTAAACTTTATTTAAATATTTGCTAATGGAAAACCAAGTTTTATTGCTCTTCTTTATTGCCTTTCTTGCTGCCCGTGAGCTTGGGGCTCCTTATTAGTGATACTAGTGATAGGTTCTCCTGGTCCAGGAATGGCGGTGGTTCCACCTGTCCTGAACGGGGTCACGCTCCCTGTAAAGGACTCCGTGCGCAGTCTGGGGGTGCTTCTTGACTCGTCGCTTCACCTGACTGCTCAGGTGAATGCGACGGTCAAGAGCACCTGTTATCAGCTTCGGCTGATTTGCCAGCTGCGCCCATACCTGGCCCAGAGGGACCTAGAAACTGTTGTACATGCTCTGGTAACTTCGATACTGGATTTCTGCAATGTACTCTACATGGGGCAACCCTTATACCAAACTCGGAAGCTTCAAATGGTGCAGAATATGGCAGCCCGGCTGGTCACTGGCGCTCCCAGGACCAGCCATATAACACCGGTTTTAAAAGATCTCCATTGGCTGCCCATCCGCTTCCGAGCTCAATATAAGGTGTTGGTAATTACCTATAAAGCCCTAAATGGCTTGGGCCCAGGATACCTAATGGACCGCCTCTCCCCGTACATTCCGCCTCGCACCCTCAGAACATCTGGGCAGCAGCTACTGAAGGTGCCTGGGGCTAGGTTAACCTCCACTTCACGGAGGACATTTTCCATAGCTGCCCCAGCCCTTTGGAATGCGCTGCCCACAGAGCTCCGCTCGTCTACTACCCTGGCCCAATTTAGGAAGGATCTTAAAACCTTCCTATTCCAACAGGCATTCCCCGAATAAATATCCTGTGGGCCTCCCTCCTCTTCCGTGGCCAAGAGGTTGGGCTACGGGGCTTTTTGCCTGTTTGTTTTGATTTTATTGTTGTGGATTTTAATCTGTTTGTACACTGTGTTTTAATTTGATGTAAGCCGCCCTGATCGTAGGAAGGGCGGCATATAAATAAAAATTTTATTATTATTATTTATTATTGTTGGCTTGATGAGCCTCTTTGTTAGTCAGTAAAGCACATGTGAGCAGCTGCCTAGGTTTGTGGGTATCTCCTCACTGTGTTCCCATGTCCTGCAAAATCTTCACTTAAAAATAGCTCCAAAATGCTCCCCCCATGCTTCCTACAGATGAAGGGAGGCAATCTGGTCATACTGTTATAGGCCCAGAAGAGGCCATTTTGTTACAGGAATGAAGAACTTTTGGGTGACTTCTTGTTGTAAAATAATCTTTCTGGACCTAAAATGGCCTGGGTATGCAAAAACATGGCAAAAATGGGGAAGTGTGGGAGCCTCAACATGGTTGTGAAGAGATCACATGCAACCTGTAGGCACCTATTTCCCCATCCCTGCTGTAAACCCTTCCTCCAAACCATCTCAAGACAACATGCAGATAACTTGACTGTAACATCACTACTTCCTCCTCCTCCTCCTCCTTCCTGTTTAGGTTACAATGCAAAGAGTACCCGCACTGCAAGTCTTGTGCAGATTACACAAGAAAATTGATTCCAGTGGGCTAAAATGTTCCATTCCAGTGCATGAGCGTTAGGTTTCCATCAATCCAGGTAAATACAGGTTGTCTCAACCTGTCTGTAATCTCTTGGTTTGTGAAGAGTTTCTAATATTCCCTGATGACAAGGCAGACTCCTGAAAGGATACATTGTGTTCCTTTTGCTATAGATTGGTCTGGCGTATCAAAGCAATGCCTTTCAACAGAGTTGGTCTGCAGCTGCTTTACAATGGATTGGCACAATAGTTTTCTCACTGAATGGCCTTCTTACAGGATAGACACTGACACTCCATGAAAGAAGAGGAAATGCATCACCAAAGGGACAACATTAGCCATCACTTTAGAAACAATTGCTTTCATTTAAGGAGAAATAATAATTCCTCTCACCACATTGGGGAAGAATGTCACAAGGTATGGTGGTGTGCCTGTTCACTCCTATTAAGAGTACAAACTCTGTGGCCCATGGACCACATATGTCCAAGTGTGGCTTGTGGGGCCTGAACCTCAAACCATTCTTCCAGAGGCCTTTAGGAGGTGCAATTTAGGGTGTATTTACTGTCTGATGGGGCCTCCACCTTAAACTCATCAAACCAAGAAATCATCAAAAATAGCAAATAGAAATGACAAGAACATCACTTCTGGTTCTGCAAACAAGTCCTTGTGCAGCCTGCACAAGCTTGAAGGACTTGATATTCACTAGCATGCTGGCGGCTAGTCCCAACCAGATTAGACCTGTTCAATCAATTGCTGAATGGTGAGTCAACGCATAGATAAACTTCAATTCAGTTGATCTACTCTAGTCATGACTATAATAGGATTTATGCCAATGTGTCTTCTGATCACTCAGGGCCACCAACCCCAATATTAACTGGTGTTGGGACAGGCACATGGGAAAGAGTGGGAAGAAGGGGCTCATCAGTTCAAGTGGAGCCCAGCTGCACTTACAGTTCCAGACTCACTCTAACAATCTGGTGAGCATTTTGGTGGTGTTACTAAAATCTTCCCAGCCTTGTGTTCCCTGAGCCCTTCACTGTTTGCATGTTCTGTATTGAAAGGAAGAGCAAAAGCAAGAGCTCACAGTATTCAAAGCTAAGAAACACATGATAATATCGCTAAGTCACATCAGCTGATCAGAGTTGTTGATCTTCAAATTTGCTAGATGTACCTTGTATAAATATTTTTATGTCTTGAGAATATGATGAGATTGGAACTAACTGTTATGAAATCAAAAAGAGTCAAATCAAGGGTATTCCCAAGAGGTAAAGAAGCACAAACTGTCACTTCCCCCCTCTTATGGTGTTCAATTCTGGTCAAGTTTTATTTTTGGCAAAACCTGAGGAAAAACAAACAAACCTTGGGCCAGTCACATTATTTCTGTCTCAGAGTAAGCCAATGGCAAACCCACTTTGAACAGATATTGTCAAGAAAACCCTGTAATAGATTTGCCTGGTGTGTTTATATCTGCCTTCAAGTAGTCTGTCAACTTATGGTGACCCTATGAATTCCATAGGCTTTTCTTACGCAAGTAATGCTCAGTGATGGTTTTAACAATTCCTTCCTCTGAAATATAGCCTACAGCAACTGGTATTCATTGGTGGTCTCCCATCCAAGTACTAACCAGGATTGACCCAGTTTTGCTTGCAAGACCAGACAGGACCTGGTATTATTTAGTATTCAGGCCAGATCTTAGGGTTCACACACTGGAAACGAGCTGAAGGCACACAACAAGAGAGCAATATATAAGCATTAAATGAATGTAAAAATGGCGGTGTTGAAGAATTCATCCATCAGAGAGAGCCAAACAGTGCTAACTATATTGTTGTGCATTAAGAGTCCTTTTCACTCCTATAATGTAGAATTGTTGTTGTTATTGTTGTTACTGAAGAGCTGTCCATCTATCTAAATACATATGTGTTTTAAAGCTTTAATGATATGGTGAGCTAGATATCTATACACATTGCACTGTGCCACACCGATGCATACCGAAAACTCTCTTTGGTTCATTATTGAACTTACATTTTGATCCTGATGAGGAAGTTCCACTTGATGTAGACCTTGATCCCCCTTTCATGGAAAACACCCCCTTTCCTCTGCGAGTTGCTGTTACAGTTACGCGGGGGCGTTTTAATGGAATGACAGCACGTGGAGGTGCAGGGACCCGGGTATGGTAATCAAACAACCTTAAGGAAATGAAAATAGAATTTTCATGGTACTTCATTGTAGTCTGATGTCAGAGAAATCACACAGATTTTATTTCCCTTTTTCTAAGAGAATTTTTTAATGAAAATCTCTATGACTTACATCCCCATTAAATTATATCCCAAGGACCTTTGTACCTTAAGAGTGTGCATTTGCATTTCTGACATAACCAAGTTCACAGTTCCCATTTCAATGAGGAATATATCATTACACTGTCTTTCTTTGTAACATGAAAACTCTTCTTCCAAATATTCTAATTTCAACTGAGTAATTATATCATGGATTTCATAAGCATCAGAATGCACTTACACATATAAACACGTAAGCTGCCGTGGCTCTATTATTAATTTCATGGTTTCAACTTTTTCACTCTTCTAATCTCATGGTAATGTTTCTAGAGACAAGATGGCTAGTCTTGAAACAAAATCATGGTTTGGCTGAATCTTTTTAATAAGATTAATTTGAATTTTCAGAAATGTCAGTAAGAGATCGTCTTTGAGGTACATAAAGTGAACAATTTATACAAACATACAGCTATACTTGTTTCTGAAAATGACATTTTCGTAGATATTCAAAATATTATAGTTTTGTCAGTTTCAAATAGTATACCCTCAAATTATGGAATAAGTTCAGCTGCAGTGGTTTGAGTGCTGGAATACAGCTCTCAAGATCAGGGTTCAAACCCACACAGCTGTGGAAACACATTGGTTGAGCCTGGACTACTCACATTCTCTTAGCTACAGAGAAGGACAAAAGTAAACCTCCTCTGAACAAATCTTGCCAAGAAAACCCTGTGATGGCAAGTAACAACAACAACAACCATTTCAAAAATTTCACTGAACTCAGAAGAACTTGCTTTGGCATACACAAACACAGAAAAGAGCTATAAATGTGTACAATTATTTGAATCAAACTCAGTGCATTACAGCTGAAAAGATAGTGGCCACCAACTGCATATCAAGCTTAAAATATTTATATAAAAATATAAAATTTAACATAAAATATATTAAAACAAGCTATGTCATTAATCATTAGCTATAGTGCACAGGTGGCAAGTGCTAATTGTTTTCTTTCCTGTGCTTTATAAGTCAAATACTCTTATCTTTAAACATAACTGTTTTAATAGCTTTTTTATATTTTAACTGCATTTTATTAAGTATACTGAACTGTTTTAATACTGTGATTAGTTTAATTCCATTTCAATATTCACTTTTTGTATGTTTTTGTCATAATGATCTTTTAAAATTCAGAGTGCCTGGAGTCCCAATTTTGGGAGAAAGCTGGTATAGAAATAAATATCATGGTCAACATTATCATCTGGATAAAGATTAGATAACGGCAAACTTTTTTGATCTACTGATGATAACATGATATATTACAAGTATAAGTTATATATGGAAAGACAGGAATAAAAGCTATACATACCGATTGTAGAAATCATCTCTGTAGTAATCATAGTCAAAGACGTAGCCACTGCAAAAGGAATAAGGAAAAAAATTGCACAAGGTGAAACAAGAGGCAACCTATAAGATCTGAACTAATTTGTGCATCTACATGAAAGTATAGCATAAAAGTGAAATTTATTATTGACCCACTTTGTCATCTGAAGTGGTATATCCCAGAATAAAATTATTTTTCATTTATTTTATAATATTTGTATACTGTTTTTTTCTACTAGGATGGCTTTTATCTTGGAGGTGTATTCCCAGCCTATGTTGGTCTTAAAAATAACTATAAACATTTTAGTATATTTAATATATATATATATATTCGACCATTCTTTGATTCAGGGAAAACTGAACCCTTTGGTCTATAAAATATGTATACCCTGTTTTCCTTCTTATACATGAAGGAAATTTTCAAGTATAATAAAATGCCACCCAAACAGCAAACATAGCAATATAGAAGCAAGATTCATGTCATGTCAGCTCTAAGACTAGTTATAAATGAGAATAAAAAAATCCATCACTGATGAACAAATAAACAGAAAGATTTTATGTAAGTACGGCAGACAGACAGCATGGTTTGATTCTGGGAGATTAAGGTCTGACTCCTTAGTCAGCCATGGAAACACACTTGGCTAAGTCACATTCTTTCAGCCTGAGAATAAGGCAATGGCTGGTAGTATTTCAGTGATAAACTAGCAATTGACCAGGTTATGGCACAGGTGCAATGGCAACCCTCCTCTGAATAAATCTTGTCAAGAAAACTATGACAGGGCCACCATAAGTTGGAGTCGACTTGAAGAGACATTAAAACAACAACAAATGGCAGGCTGGCAATTAATTCTAGTTTCAGAAGACCAAAAACCTTCTGAAATAAGATGGACTTAACACTGTGGCAGCCGATCAATATGGGATGACAAAGACAACCATCTTGGCTGAACCAAACCAGATAAGTTCTTTGCTTTTGCTCCCTTGTTCCAGTCAAGCTGGCAAGAGAATCTAACTGCATGGGAATGCATAGTATACATATTGCAGTACTTTCTCTAAATTGGTGCTGTCCAGATGTGATGGATAGCAATTCCTATCATTCTCAGCCAGGAGGGGAAAAAAGCATAAAAACTGAGAGTTGGAGCCATAGGGTTGTTTGTTAGCCACTAACACTTGGCCAGGAGACTAAATAGGAACACAAGAGGGTCATTAAAATGAGATGTGTTGTTGTTATGTTTAAATTAGAGTAATTGTTTCTACATTTCCACCTGTACATATAAATTAGCAGGTGCAAAAGTTATGTGAAACTGTACTCTCTTTTGCCTTCTTTTCTCATTTTGTGGCAATGTGTGTGTTGCCAGCATACAAATAAGGATGTATGGACATGGTTCAGTATTTTTAGACTTCCTTACAGCAAGAAGTGAACTTTAAAGACAAGAAATAGAAATATAAGACTCATATCCCATAGCTAAAAGTCTAGTCATGTGTTACTTATGTGTAAGAGCTTGCAGTGATGAAGCCAGAGTTGACTTGCACTTTTATCTCTATCTCTGTGTTTTTCCCAAAGGAACCTTTCTACATAAGCAGATGTTTGTGTATTGGTGCTACACTCCAAATGACTTCACTCAGTGCAGATGTCAGGGAACAGGTGCAGAATGTTGATGGTGAGGCTAAAAGTGCAACTGTACTCCAAGTTCAACATGTCAAGACCCTAACACGCTCCAGGTATGCTGAATCTGGAGACCAGAAGATTGAGAAGTGATGCAATAGCCAGCCATCTAAAGGTTTGAAGGACTGTCATGTGGAAAGTGGAGTAAGCTTGTATTCTGCTGCTCCAGAGGATATACCTAAACGAATGAATTCAAATGACAAGAAAGAAGATTATGACTAAGCATCTCTGGAAGAATCTCTCAGGGGCTGTGCAGACAGCTCCTAAGGGGTGGCTTCTAGCTGCCCCTTTTACAGCCAGACTGGGGCCATGCGACTGCACACCGCAGCCCTGATCTGGCCTTTCCGGGGTGTGAAAAGGAGCCACAAAAAGTGGCTCCTTTTTGTGCCCTGGAAAGGGTGCGATAGCTACAGTGCCGTGGCTTTACACGCTCCTTCGGCACTGCATCATGTGGACGCAGCACCAAATGAGCCCTGTGACGCTGCATGGAGCAGTGCACAGCATCTCACCGCCTTGGGATGGAGCCGCGGCATGTGCCATATGGATGCGACATCCCGACTCTGCCCTCATCCCAGCCTTTAAGGCCGGTCTGTACAGGGCCCTAACGGTAAAAGTTGTTAAACAGTGGAATTGACTACCTTGGCAAGTATGGAATCTTGGAAGGCAGAGATATTTTATTGCACTGGTCGGGTGGGATTTTATGACCCTTGTGGTCCTTCCTCACTTTCTGATTCTGCAAATCCAGGTAAAGGTCTACAGAGTTGGCCACACAGGCCAACTGCTTTGAAACCTGGATGTTTAGAGAATGCACAATGTGAAACTGAATGGAAAGCGAAATGAAGCTGAGCTCTGGAGCTAAAAACCAGGGCAAAAAGATGATGTGTTACTCCGACTCAAGGCAAAAAATGCACATGACTGCATATAAACAGCCTGGTGCCAGTACTGCACTGTGGCAAAGCAACAGTGTGATTATGCAATGGATATAATTACAACATACACAGATCAGACAGTCCAACGGAAGGCATGGAGTGAATGAGGGTGATTGGGGATTGTATGGGACCCTTCATGATTGTGCTTTGCTAATGTATCAATAGGTACACTCATGCACTGATGTACTGTACAGGTGGTGTACTGTACGTGTAACTGTGTGGCCAGTCATACAGGCAAACGTTCAATGGAATGGCATCTGGGTGGGAAGAGGTCAGTAATTGGAGGTCACAGGTGGTGTGTTTGTGCAATAGTGTGTATGCATGGAGGAAAGGTGACCCAAAAAAATAACCATGCAGTGCAGCTTGACACTATGTGGTGTGGACATCCCATGGGTATTTGGCCTACCTTGGGAGTGGGTCATGTGGACAGTGGGGTTTCAACCCACTTTCAGAAAACCCAGGATCGAGCAAAGTTTTTCTGCCCATCTCCTCTGGCCCTAAAATGTGTTGTTATTCTCCATTTGCAAACAGTTCTTGGCTTTTGTAATCCCCAGGATATGCCCCAATTTTTACCCTCATTACAGATCTCATTCCCCAGATCTTTCCTAGAAACTCCCCGACCCCCAACAGGAAGTTTTTGAGGTTCAGAGGGGGTGCAGAGAAGAGGAGAGGACAGGAGTTCCTCCAAGCAGAGGTACATTTGTGGCAAATTTGCACTGGACAACACCTTCCTTTAAAATGGCATTCCAGCCCTGCACTGGATACAAAGCCAGTGCTGTCCAGATGTGGACAGTTTTGTAGTTTTATAGAGATGGCTAGAGAACAAACAATATAAACAACAATCCAGAAATCTCAGCTTTTTGAAATGCCTCATTATGTATTTGAAAAAGAAATTGATGCATTTTTCTTCTTCCAAACTTTTTCCTTTTATATGATCATGGAAAAAGAAAAAAAGAAAGAGAGTGAATGAAGCAAACAAATAAACATGAAAATAAAAAAAACAATAAAATTCCAAATAATGACAGAAAAAGACTGTTCCATTTCTAGTTACCTAAGGGCATAAAATGATGCATTATTCACTGAATCCTATTTTCATACAGAATTGTCTACATTCCCTGGTGTAATAATGTAAGACTGAGCTGTTTTTCTTGTTGTTTTTAAATAGTCTTCTTATTTTCTGTAGAATAACTAAGTGAGAATGTGACCCAGTGGGGAATAACAAAAAGACAAAATTCCTGTAAAATACAAAAGCTTGACTTCAGATATACAAGACTCTCTGTCAATAGCTTAAATCCAAATATACATGGACTTCACAGTCAGATAAATAGATTTCTTGATTTTTCCCCCACCTTCTGGAAATTATTTTTCCAGGACTAAGCTATTTACACCACATGTTTGTGTGACAAAAATCCATATAAGACTATTATTATAAGGGGCTGCTGGTGTAACATTTTAAAAAGCACTGGTCCTTTAAAATTTCCCTTCAGGTCACAAACCTTCACAACAGGGACTCGGCTAGATTAGACACTCCATATTTTTTTACTTACAGAGTTGTACTTTTTTTTTAAATCATTACTAAGATTGGGAAAATGATATCTCTCACCGGATACTCAAAGAATACACTTTACACTTCCAATTAAGGCTTCCACCATATTGGATCCATATATATATATATATATATATATATATATATATATATATATATATAATTCATCGTGTAAAGAGATGCCATGTGTAAACAAATCTGCCTAGCCTTTTAAGTCACCTCTCCCGGAGAAAGTCAAAGAAATCTTCAAATCCTTCCCGCTTTCATCTAGCCTTATTGCATTTGGCAATGAAAACTTTAGTCCACAAAAGTGAAGGCAACAATAAATTTGTATTTATGGTTGAAGGTGGAAAAATTACTTTTGGGCTACAACTCCTACTATTCCTCTATCAACATGAAACATACTTTTAGTCCACAACTCTTGGAGCCCAACAGCCAGGATCTTCCCTATATGTTGACAGAGGTATAATGAGAGTTGTAAAAAAAAGCTCTAAATGCTAATTTGTGGTGTGATAATACTGTTTAGTTCCCTCCTCCCTGTTTATTTATCCTGGTAATCTCTTGTCAGCACCTAATTTTCCTTTCCTCTCCCTTTCACTAAAACTGCACAAGCTTATTTAAGCCTGCGAGATCATGTTTGAAGTCAGGTGATATTGGAGGTCCTGTGAGACTTCTCCCACAATTTGGTGCGAGATTTGCACCAGATTTCACTTGAAGTCTCACAATGGCAAGACAAGCATATCCTCTCTGAGCTGCCACAGGGCCCACAGAAGCACTGATGCTGGCCCAAGAGAGGCCCAGAGCAACAGCAACTCTCAGAGCAGTGTTGGGGTAAGTAATTGCTTCTCATCACCTAAATTTCCTCTTCCCGTAGACAAAATTAATCACTACTGACGAGACAAGTAAAAAATACTTAAGCGAGGGCTGAAAAAATGGTTGACTGTAGGTTGATTTGGTTAACATGTAGGTGATTTTTGTTTTGAATAAGATGTGTAGACAGGATATTATTCTGTACATTTGTAGACTGATGCAGGAAAATAGAATCTCCATCTTTGCTAACCTGAGCCATTGTTTTGTGGTGTAGTGAATTGAGTGTTGGACTAGTATATGGAAAACCAGGATTCAGATCGCTGCTCAGGCATGAGTACTCTGGGCAAATCACATTCTCTCAGTGTCCAAGGAAGGCAATAGCAAACTCTCTCTCAATAAATCTTGCCAAGAAGGCACACAACAGCAACAAATGAATGAAATCCAACTTTGCATAAGAATGTTTCTGTTTACACAATGGGTTTTCCCCCTTCTCTTCCTTCCTGCCCTGGAAGGCACTGCAACTTCATAGCAGAGATTTTGAGGTTGAACAAATGGGAAGGAGAGCTGTACCTACTCTTGCTTCTGATAGAATACATTGTTGGAAGGACTAATTGAATGCAACCTCACATAAGCTGTACCATACACTCTTCATCCATGCCTTAGTAGACTTTTCTGGGAAACTCCTTTTGTGTCCTTTGTAACAAATGAATGCTACCAACTAATAATGTACAGCAATTATCTTCTCCAAACATAACTACAGCTTCATCATTTGTATCTTACACTTTAGTCATTGTGCATGATTAAGCACATACATAAAGGGCTCTATAAGGATTAGAGACATGGGAGACATTAATTTATTTGCAGACACGTACAGCACTACTAATATTATTGCTTTGCTATATGATGAAGAGCTGCAATTAACTAAGATTTAATATTTAAGTGTTTTATGCTTCAGTACCAGTGAATGAAAATACTATTTCCAGATTCAAATGAAAAAAGGCCAGGCAAAACTCGAATGTAGAGTAAAATAGATTTCACACACATGGAACATGTCACAGATTACTGAGTCTATCCCTGACAGATGGCCATCCAGCCTCTGCTTAAAGACCTCCAAAGAAGGAGACTCCACCACACTCTGAAGGAGCATGTTCCACTGTTGAATAGCCCTTACTAATGTTGAGATGGAATCTCTTTTCCTGTAGCTTGCATTTATTGTTCCAGTCCAGTTCTCTGGAGCAGCAGAAAATACGCTTGTTCCCTCCTCAATATGACATCCCTTCAATTATTTAAACAGGGCTATCATATCACCTCTTAACCTTCTTTTCTCCAGGATAAATATCCCCAGCTCCCTAAGTTGTTCTTCATAGGGCATGGTTTCCAGACTCTTCACCATTTTAGTCACCCTCTTTTGGACACGCTCCAGTTTCTCGATGTGTTTTTTGAATTGTGGTGCCCAGAACTGGACCCAATATTCTAGGTAGGGCCTGACCAAAGCAGAATATAGTGGCACTATTGCTTCTCTTGATCTGGACACAATTCTTTTATTGATGCAGCCTAAAACTGCATTGCCCTTTCCTGCCATCTAAATGTTCACAGACTCTCTGTTTAATGATCTCCTCTAGAATATTTCCTGGTATAGATGTCAGACTAAATGGATGATACTTGTTGGGATCCTCTTTTTCCCCTCTTTTTGAAGATGGGGACAACATTTGCCCTCCTCCAGTCTGCTGGGACTTCTCCTGTTCTCCAAGAGTTTTCAAAGATTATTGCCAAAGGCTCTGATATTACATTTGCCAGTTCTTTTAATACCCTTGGATGTAGTTCATCTGGTCCTGGAGACTTAAATTCATTTAGATTAACAAGAAATTCCTTTACTATCTCTTTACTTATTCTGTGCTGAAATCCCCCTATTCTGTCCTCTGCTCCTTTATCCTCAGGTTGAGCACACTTTTCCTTTTCTGAGAAGACTGAGGCAAAGAAGGTGTTGAGTAATTCTGCCTTTTCTCTGTCCCCTGTTAGCATTTTGCCATCTTCTCCATGCAGTTGCCCTACCATTTCCTTCTTCTTCCTTTTGCTGTGGAGATTATATATATATATGTATATGTATATGTATATATATATATGTGTGTGTGTGTGTGTGTGTGTGTGTGTATAATCTTTTTTTATTGTTCTAGCAAGTCTGAGTTCATTCTGTGCTTTAGCTTTTCTGACTTTACTTCTACACAGGCTAGCTATTTGTTTGAATTCCCCTTTGGAGATTTCCCCCCTTTTCCATTTCCTATACATGTTCTGTTTCAAACTTAGCTCAGTTGAAAGTTCCTTAGTCATCCATCCTGGTTTTCTGAGACACCTCCCATTTTTCTTTCTCACTGGAACTGTTTGAAATTGTGCTTTCAGTATCTCCCTTTTGAGAAACTTCCATCCATCCTGAACTCCCTTCTCTTTTAGTATTTCTGACCCTCAATACTTCTCTAAGTTTACTGAAATCCGCTATCCTAAAGTCTAGAATGTGTGTCTGACTATGCCTGGCTTCTCCTTTCCACTGTATAATAAACTCCAGGAGAACATGGTCACTTCCACCTAATGATCCCACCAGTTGATGGTTTGTAATAGTATCCTGTCATGGTTTGGTCAACAGAACACTACTTTTTTGCTGATTATGTCATGGGACCCATAACATTTTGCTGTGCATTTTTAGTAACTGTAAAAAGGTAAATGAGGGAATGGGCACTCAGTAGTAACATGTCATGTATCTCAGCTGTAGTGATGGAAAACACAGAGGCTGGCTGTGGACTAAGGAAACTGGTAGCATCAACCCATGCAATTGTTTAAGATGTTTCCTACAAAATTAATCTAACAACTCCTGACTCACTCCACATTTTAAGAAGATGAATCTGGGGATTAGAGGAAGGATCATTGTATGAGAAATAATTATCTGCAGAACCAGCCCTATATTTATGTTTCCCATCACAGAAAAAATGATACAAGAGGAATTAAATGTGTGAATATTCCTGTGGTCCAGGGAGCCTGTTTTCCTTTGCCTTTTCGAACTCCAGTAGAACCATGGTCTCCTTTTCCAATGCAGTCATTTTAGAGCCTTTTAACTGGAAACATGTTGTCACCAAAGCAGAACTAGACACTCAGCTAAATTACAGCTCCATTGAAAATTCAGTCTCATGTTGCCTGGTTCCTCTTGATAGAAGTCTATTTATTAGGGCTCTACACAGAACTGTCCATGGTGCTAACTGAATCCTGAATTCTAGGTTTGCTAGGACCTGCATCTTCTTCCTACGCTTTCCTCCTCTTCCTCTTTCTCTACTTTCTTGTCACAAGAACAATCTTTTGCTTTGAACTCCCTACATGGACTGGATTTCCCTTATTGCTAAAATCAATGCTTGAAACAGACACATATTGAAATAAAGATGTACTTTTAAATTGTCTTAATCTGTTTTAACTACTTTACAGCAGTTTTATTTTAAGTGCTAAGTTGTTTGATATGCAGTTTGCCTGTTTAGAACAAATTAAAATGATAAGAATAATTCATACTGAATTTTATACTGAATTCATACTAAATTCATACACTGAATTTACTCGATGCTGCCCTGAGATTTTTTGATACAGGGTAGGATTAAACATTTTAATAAAAAGACATCCTGAAATCTGGAAATTGCAGATTCATCTAGATTCCCATGACACCATCTCAATCACCACAGAACACCAAAAGCTCAAGAGAAAGGCCAAATGAGAAAAGGATTGTCAATTTAAAGCCATACTAAACCAGAGAGAATTCATACAAAATCATGGGTGAAATATATTGCGGGAGAACAGCTGGCTCATCCGTATTAACTGAAAACGGACCTCAAGCCTGTGTAGATAAAATCTTCTTGGATAAGGGCTGATCTCGACCCCAGTATTTCTTCAGAATCCAGAGTAGAGGTCTCCAGAGCTTCCGTGGACTTTGTTATACTGGATCATTTTGAGTCTGTGAGTACTGAGGAAGTGGACAAGATTCTTGGAAGTGTTAGGAAGATGACATGCTCTCTCGATCCCTGTCCTTCATGGCTGGCAGCTCAGGGGGGAACGGCTGTAACTAGTATGCTATACCGTATAATTAATTCATCTTTCAGGGAAGGGCAGTTTCCATCTAGTCTAAAATTGGCCACTGTAAAACCTTTGTTAAAAAAGCCCTCCCTAGACCCCCCGATTTGAAATAATTATCGGCCTGTTTCGCTGCTGCCTTTTTTAGGGAAGGTGATCGAGAGGGCGGTTGCCTTCCAGCTTCAAGTGATCTTGGATGAAACGGATTTTCTAGACCCATTTCAAACTGGCTTCCGGGCGGGCTATGGAGTTGAGACTGCCATGGTCGCCCTGGTCGATGATCTCCATCTAGGCATGGACAGGGGTAGCGTGTCCCTGTTAGTGCTTTTGGACATCTCAGCGGCTTTCGATACCATTGACCATGCTATCCTTCTGGAACGCCTGAGGGAGTTAGGTATCGGGGGCACTGCACTCCAGTGGTTCCGTTCCTACCTCTCCAGCAGATTCCAGATGGTGCAGCTGGGGGACGTGTGCTCCGATAAGAGGGCGCTTACATCTGGTGTCCCTCAAGGAGCCATTCTGTCCCCCACGCTATTCAACATTTACATGAAACCGCTGGGAGAGATCATCTGGAGACACATTATCAATGTACTGAAACACCCAAATATGTTTCTCTGTGTCTCCGACTGATGCAGTGACGAGGAATGGCATCTCTCCTCTAAATGCCTGTCTGGAGTCGGTAATGGGCTGGATGAGGGAAAACAGACTCAGCTTGAATCCAGAGAAAACGGAAGTACTCGTGATAGGTTCTCCTGGCCCGGGAAAGGAGATTTCTCCACCTTTCCTGAATGGGGTCACGCTCCCCCTGAAGGACTCAGTTCGCAGTCTGGGGGTGCTTCTGGACTCATCGCCCCACCTCACATCTCAGGTGGATGCGACAGTCAGGAGCACCTGTTATCAGCTTCGGCTGATACGCCAGCTGCGACCCTACCTGGGCCGGGGAGACCTTGAAACGGTGGTGCATGCTCTGGTAACTTCTCGGTTGGATTTCTGTAACGCGCTTTACATGAGGCAACCCTTGTACCAAACCCGGAAGCTTCAATTAGTACAGAACATAGCAGCAAGGTTAGTCACTGGATGTCCCAGGACTAGCCACATAACACCTGTTTTGCAAGATCTTCATTGGCTGCCTATTTGCTTCCGGACGCAATACAAGGTGTTGGTTATTACCTATAAAGCCCTAAATGGCTTGGGACCAGGGTACTTGGAGGACCGCCTCTCCCCATATAATCTGCCCCGCACTCTCAGATCGGCCAGGAAGCAATTGTAGAGGGTTCCTAAGTCGAAGTACACCTTGACTGCACAGAGGGCGTTTTCCAACTCGGCCCCGCAGCTCTGGAACTCCCTTCCCAGCGAGCTCCACTCTGTTGCCTCCCTTGACCTGTTTAGGAAGAAGCTCAAGACCTATCTCTTCCAACAGGCTTTCCCCCATGTGTCGTGATATCTGCTCTCTCCCCATCATATAAGTTGTCTTCCAGCCAGTTTTGTTTTGGTTTTTATTCTCTGTAATTTTATGGTCTTTTTAACTCTAGAGTGTTTTTATGATGTGTATATACTGTTTGTTCAAATTGTATAATGTTTTATACCCTTGTTGTAACCCGCTTTGATCTCCTTTGGAAAAGCAGGCTATAAATAAACATTATTTATTATTAATTATTATTATTATTATTATTAGATGACCACCTGAACTTAAATGCCAGTTCTTACAAACAGGACCTCCATATGACTGAAAATCTGAAAACAATTAAAGAACCTGAAAGTATAGAGTGCTGTTGGGTCTCAAATGTTGACTGGGGGAAAGCTGAGCACATTTTCTGAAGTAATGTTTACTTACCTGGAGGCATGATACAGTGGGACCTTGTTATCCAGTGGAGTTTGGTTCCAGGATCCCCCGTGGATACCAAAATCCATGGATGCTCAAGTCCAGTTAAATAAAATGGCAGAGCAAAATGGTGTTCCTTATATAAAATGGAAAATCAAGGTTTGCTATTTGGAATGTATACATTTTTGGAACATTTTCAAGCCTTGAAATGCTTGAATCCAGGGATAAAAAAACTCATGGATAAGGAAGGCCAACTGTACTAACTTGTAACTAGCTGATCAGTTAAACTTCTACCATATGACAGGCATATACCCCTAAATAATGAGCTGATCAGTTAAACTTCTACCATATGACAGGCATCTATCCCTAAATATTATCCCTAAATATCATCTATCCCTAAATCCCTACTAGGGTGGAAATAGAAGCTCCATGCAAAATATCCTACAACCATCCCAAAAACATGAATACTGTCTACAAATTGGAGATTCATGTGTGTAGTAGGACTGTAACAATACAATCTACTTTGCTCCTGTACAATGTCCCATTCCAACATTTTTCAATAAAACTGTTGTTTGATGAATTACAACCCACATATGCAAACAAAAAACCACCAGTGATATCTTTATTGGCCAACCAAAATGCACAATATACTTGCTGCAAGCTTTTGAATCTCCATGGGTCTCTTCATCAGGCAAAATGTTCCAAGCCAAACAGGAGGGAAAAAACAATTGGAGATGTCAGCCAGATGCCTGCATGTAGTTTTAGTCCTTAGTAAAGATAGTACACCGGGGAAGATATATTTTGTGAAGGTAAAATATCCTCCCCAGTATACCATCTTTACTAAGGACTGAAACAACATCCAGGCATCTAACATTGCCAATTGTCCCCCCCCCTCCTGTTTAGTTTCTAACATCTTGCCTGATGAAGAAGCCCATGGAGCTTTGAAAGCTTGCAACAAGTATATTGTGTATTTTGGTTGGCCAATAAAAGTATCACTGATGGATTTTTGTTAGCATTTGTTAAATGGCCAACATAGCTACCCTTGAATGTTTTCTGTAACCCACATATGGTTTTTGCCACATAAGCCATATTCTTTATGACCAGAAGTCTAGTTCATGACAGGTTCAAAGCTGCCTTTAATTGTTTCTCCTTCATCTAATGATGCTTTTTAACATATCTGGAAACATATTTGGCATGTCCAAGCTTCAATTGGTGCAGAATAAGGACACTGGAATTCTGGCTGGTACAGTCAGGTTTGTGCCTGTAACTTCCACTTTAAAAGAATGTCATTGATTGAACGTTCCTTCCAAACCAAATTCAAGATGTTGGTATTATTGAACCAAATCAGAGGTGGATAGAAGATTGATCTGGCTTTGTGAATAGATCTCTGGATGAACTGCCACAGATTATCAAAGATTTATTTCCAATGGTTAAACAATAACACAAACAAAATGTCTGCCTCCCCCAAATTATACTGCTGAAATGAAGAAAATGTGAGCAATCAGGAATGAATATCTGTGACTGTAAACTATATTCTGGTAATCCAAAACAAATTTCTGGGATTAGAATTCTTTAATTCAATATATATAAAACTTTTGTACCATATTCTGGATGACAGAGCTTTGGTTTCTAGTAAAACTCAAAGCACATCTCACATACCTGAAGCTTGTCCACTTCTCCCTTCCATTTTGGGCCCCCACATCTGATGGAGTACCTCTTTCCTCATCAATCTGTCCATGCTTCAAGATATCCTACCCAAGATGTTCTGTGATAAAATCTAACTTTTATTATTAGAGTTTTTCTATTTAAAGAGAAGTTTTCTGAACTGTATGACCTAGTTATGGAATGTCTTCCTGAGAGAGGTTAATCTGGCATCTAGGCTGGAATTCTTTTTGTGCCATTTTTATTCATACAGGCATTTGGACCAGTTATTTAAATTGGTTGTATTATATTACTCTGGAATCTAAAAAGTGCACACATTTTTAAAAAATTACATAGGTCTTTTCAGGCTTAAGGGTAACAAGTTGCCAGCCTTCTAAAAGCAATCTATTTCTTATGTATTCATGGCACTCTTGTCAAACTATACACAACCAAGACTGATTACACTATCTATTGGTAATACGTTACATGTTGCTGTACCACAGTTAAAACTATAGGTATAGAAACATTTAATTGACTGACATAGGAATAAATGATGAGTTTCAAGTTATAAAATGTGCCTAACACTTTTTACTGATTGACACATTGATTAATTAAAAGTACAGCTGCTGCAACAGACCTGAAAGAATAATCGTGTCTGCGGCATAATAGGAAACCCTAGGAACAGTCTGTACTCCCAAGAGAATGAGTAGCCTGGGGAGCACTGGATGGAATGCAGTAGGAAAGAAGAATACCTAAACAATCATATCTTGCAAAATGCCAATGCCTGAGTGTAGACGAAAGAAAACAGGTAATTTCTAAAGCAATCAGCATGGTTGCTTTGTAGCTAATTAAAACATTTTCGGAAGCAAAATTTTAACAGCAACAAGCTGATGCTGCCACTTTTAAAATATATCATCTCATTGTGTGGGTGTGGAGGAAGTTATATAGGCGGGTTACAAACGGCCCTCAAGGGGCCATTTTCCCACCGCCGGCATTCGCTGCGTAGGGAAGCCCCAGCTGCCAGACCGCGAGGCTTCCCTGCGCAGCAAAAAAGGAGCGGCGAAATGCCGCTCCTTTTTGGAACGCGGAAGTGGCGCCGCGAGGGGTGGAGTGCGCCCTCGCGACGTCACTTCCGCTGCGACACGTCTGGACGCACAGCGTCCAGTACGTCAAAATGGCGGCGCCCATGTGGATGGGCGCCGCAAAAAAGTACGCGCTCCGCGCATATTCGGAGGAAGGGCCGTCAGGAAGGTAAGAACCTTCCTAACCCTAATACGGCTCTTCCTAACCCTAGTACGTGCGGAGCGCGTACTTTATGGCGGTTTGTAACCCGCCATAGTCTCTTCTGGTGGGCCATGATGCACCCAAGTTCTAAGTGGGCTAGGGCCTTAAACCCCCTGATAATGAATTGTGGCTGAAAAAGAACAGATAATTCATACAGGATAGGAGGTACAAGTGCTCTGCTTGATCCTGATAAAATTCTAAGAGTAGCCTTTTGGACCAACTGAAAATTCTCTGGATGCTTTTTAAGGGCATTTTTGTGTACAGTATAGTGTGTTTAGAATGCAATAGCCTAGTATACATGTTACTAAAGCATGCAGGATATCTCCCTTTCTAACAAGTACAACCAAAAGTATAGAATTCAAAGACATACTGTAGCTGTGTTAGTCTGGAAAATCAATATGCAAAGGGATCTTATAGTACCTTTGAGACTAATTGAAAGAAAGACACTGCTAGTTTCTGGCACCTTTAATCAAATGGACAGTACTTGGTTCTCATTTTATATATATATAAAAAGGGCAGTGTTTATATATATAAAAAAGGGCAGTTAGAATGGGCAAATATTGTCACATCAATTGCAATTTGACCCATATGCCAAATTGATTTTATGGGGGAAAATCTAGATTTGAAATTGGTAAAAGCCTATTATTATTATTATCATCTTTATTTATAAAGCCCCGTAAATGTACACGGCACTGTACAAAACCAAGTAAAATCAAGAATATATAAAAAGCCTGCCTATGGCGTACAATGTAGAAGTTAAAACAACAAACTAAAAACATCATAAGAAAACAAGTTAAAACAGCAAATATCCAATATTGAGTCAAGCATCAAAACAACCAGGACACAATCACAGACTACTTGGGAACACTTCCCTAAACAATATGGTCTTTAACTCGGTTTTAAAGCTGGTTAGAGGCGTGTTGAGTCATGCTTGTAAGGGGAGGAGGTTCCAGGAGTGAGGGGCGGCAAGCGAGAAGGGACGAATCCGGGACGGGGCCGTGGAAATCCTGGGCTGGGACAGGAGACCTTGGCTACCAGAATGGAGGGAACGAGTGGGGGTGTAGGGAGAAAGAAGTTCAGAGAGATAGGGAGGGGCCAGCCCATGAAGGGCTTTAAAAGTGAGCAGGAGAAGCTTGTACTGAATGCGGAAGGAAAAGGGGAGCCAGTGAAGGGATGACAATAGGGGGGGACATGGTCATACTGGCGAGCAAGTGAGATAATACGAGCAGCTGAGTGTTGAACAGAAATCAATGGGTGGAGGTGAGAGAGAGGAAGCCCTGCCAAGAGAAGGTTGCAGTAGTCAAGTTGCGAGACCACTAGGGCATGGACCAAAGTCTTTGCAGTAGAAGCAGAGTGATATGGACGTATTTTGGAAATATTATAGAGAAAAAAATCTACAGACCTTGGCTGTGGCCTGGATCTGAGGGATAAATGACAGAGAGGAGTCAAAAATGAAACCAAGACTGTGGGCTTCCTGAACCAGCTGAATAGAGATGTTGTTGACAGAGATAGAAAAGGAATATTGAAGGGTGGGCTTAGGAGGAGATCTAACAATGCTAAATAAAAACATCAATTCTACATTTTATTAAATCAACCTTAGGAGGGAAAACCTAATCCAGTGGGAGACAGCTGTCAGACAAGATGAAACTTGCTGCTCAAGCCCCGGTGAAAGGTCAGGGGTGGAAAGATACAGCTTGGGTATCATCAGCATACAGATGATAAGAGAAACCAAAATAACTGATAAGTTTACCAAGAGACAGTGTGTATAGAGAGAATAAGAGGGGACCCAAAAGAGAACCCTGAGGAACTCCAACAGATAGGGGAACAGAGGATGAAGTCTGGCCACCCGAGACCACTGCAAAAGATCTATCTGACAAGCCAACAATGGGATTAATCTGACAATGGAATTGCTGCTTTAAATCAGATACTATGTATTGATGATGAGTTTTTGTCTTTTACAATTTTGTAAGAGCAGTTTAAACTCCCTATGTCAGCTAAATGGCAGTATCTACAACTGAAACATTTGTTACTATAACACTAGATCTCCAACTACATCTTGTACAGGAGAAATGGCTCATTCTGGTCACCACAATGTCTATTCAAGAAAGGGCTTTCTCAATCAAAAATTGTTGGAGATGTAATACTGCTAATGCTTCCTTAACACAGGAAATAATCGTAGAAGTAAATTTGGTTTTGCAGAATTCCTTGATATTCAGGGATGTGCATGCTCTTTTGAATTATTTACTTGTTTCTTGCCCAATGGAAATTGATTTTTCATACTCTTAAACTGCTAAAAGATTGATACTTCATTACAGGAAAGGCAATTTTTCTACAACTGTGATCCAATGGATAGAAGATCTAACAATGCTAAATAAAAACATCAATTCTACATTTTATTAAATCAACCTTAAAACTTTAAGCTTTTCCAGAATCCTTTTAAGTAGATCGGACGTCTACTTTCCTGGTACTAAAAAGGAAAGAAAATAGAGGCATGGAAAGTATTTTCAAGTTCTGTTTTGGCTACCTTTAATTTATTTTTCCAGTCCATGTGCTAATGCATTTTTATCTGTTTGTCTTCTGTTTTCTTCTTTCCTAAGCATAGCTATTTTGAGGTATTCATCGGAATAAGCTAAAATGTATGTAAAAAACTCCCACGTCATCTCTTTTCTTAATTTCACACTTCTTGTATTTCTAACCAGTATTAACTTTTTTAAAAGAAAAAAAGAAAAGTTAAACTAGAAAATTATTTTTAGTAATCTTGGTTCAGCCTTTTCACTTATGCTTAAAACATCTTTTGTTTAGAAGCTGATCTGCAGAAGAGACCTATTTCATCTTTCAGTGCTGCTTTTGCTGAAGGCACTTTGTGTTAGTGAATGGAAATGCAAACATAGTGGTTTGGAAGCATTCATTATCGCCTGTCTCTGCAATAGTGCAACTGGGTATGTTTCTGTCATTGACAGTCCCTCGTGCTTTGTTCTGCACTTCCCCTTAACTTGCTTCCCTGCTCTATGCCCTACCCAGCATGCCTTTCATTTTTTTAAAAAATTCTAACACAGTTCTGGATTTATGGCAATTTGATTTAGTAAAGATTTTAAAAACGAGGAAAAGGGGGGAGGGAGGAAAGACAACCAGTTTGTTTGGAAACAGCAAGGGGGAAGAGGAGTGAAGGAGGATGAGATGGACAGTTATCCTGACAATTATCCTGGAACTGCCACAGGAGGAACTTATCACACCTGAGGACTAATGGCAAAGCAGTGCAATTGGGAGCTTTTTGACAGGTTTCCCCATTAGTGAACATGAGTGCTCTAATCATACTTAGGAAGCAGAGCAATGACAGGTCGGAGGTGACGTCATGCAATAAGTATTGTTAAAGACACAATTTACCAACTTTAATTGTGAGTTTAAAACCATATGTGATAAAGTCCTATGTGCAGTCAGGATTATGAGGAAATCTTCCTTGTTACATTTCTCCTATTCGTCTTGAACATATGGGTAGATTATAGAATGCCAGGTTTCATAGCTGTCACTGTTTCACGGTTAAGGAACAGAGACCCTCTACCTATGGAAGCCTGCGCCAGCTTCATTACACAGTGCAAAGCCACCTGTGAGCATCTGACCTACAGAAAATCAAAGATGGCACCTTATGAGTGCTTCTAAACAGACAGTTCCTAGGTATAGTAATCTAAAGATATGGTGCAGCTATTTTGTCTTTTCTGGGATTATTTTTTTAATGGAAGAAACCATGGGAAAAACATGGGAAAGTTACAAATGGAAGAACTTCAGCTGGATCCCCTTTAAGGCCAGGAAACTGCTTGATAACATCCTTATCTTGATATAGTTTACATCTTGGCATGGTGCATCTACACTATAGAAATAATGTAGCTTGACAGCGCTTTAAGAACTGTAGCTCCATCCATATGGAATCCGGGAATTTGTAGTTTCACAAGGTCTTTAGCTTTCTCTGCCAAAGAGTGCTGGTGTCCCACAAAACTACAAATCCCGAGAGTAGGATGGAGCCATGGCAATTAAAGTGATGTCAAACTGCCTACTTTCTACAGTACAGATGCACCTTTAGTCAGAGCTTCCTCAGCAAGTTGGCTCTGTATGCAAGTTGCACATTGATGGAGTACATTCACAACACATCTACTCAAAACTGAAGCTAGGAAGGGGAAGTCACACCGTCATTATGGGAGCTAAATCCACTGAAGTCACAGGTGATTCTAAACACAATCACAATTAGAATCTTCCCTTCATTCTTGTCATTTTGTGGGGTTCATTATCTTTTCAGAAGGTCCATCCATGGAGCACCAACTCCCTAAGTTTGAGATCTGTCTCTTTTCTTGCCAACTCAAAAATGCATGGTTGTGAGGAGTGATTTATGTATCTGTCTTTGCCAGTGTGTTCTCCAGTTCAACTGAAAAATAGTCTTGTATGCTGAAGCCTTTTAGTAAAGTTGTCTACTACATGTAAAAACTGTCCATTTCTTGACATGAAACCATTTAGCATAATGACACCTTTTGCTGAATAACTGGAAGAAATTTCAACCATGTCATGAAAAGGGCACTAAAAAATAAACCTATCTCATGTAAATTGATGGAAACTACCATTATTGTCTAGGTCTGTCTGTCATGCTTTATCGTAAGTCAATGAAAGATTCCTGTATATACTCATGTATAAGTTTAGAATTTTTAGGGGGGGAAATTGGCCCCCAAAAACCTGAGTTGACTTATCCACAGGTCAATGTAAGTACTCTTATTTTAAAAAAGGAACCATCCTCTGGTGACAAGGAAGAGCGTAATCTGTCCTGGAAGCACTGACCCCCTCCTTATTCTCTTATCCATCCAACCTTGGTATTCTGTAAGCTCTTTGGCACTATTTTCCTATGCATCATCATTTAGATCCTTTGTTACATGCCCCTAAATTTTACCCTCAACTTATCCATGAGTCATATCAAAATCTATAATTTTGGCTCCAAAACTTGCCCTTGACTTATACATGAAGTTGACTTATAATTGAGTATAAACAGTAATTCTACACAGACATCTCTTTTTCTTATCACTGAATGACATGGGTGAATTAAATATATCTAACTGAAATTGACAACCTTCACAAATTAAGCAAATAAGCCATTAAGTCATAATATCTGGAGTTGCATAGTAGAGCTCTTCCATGTCTGGTCTGACCCATTTATGCTTAAGCATTCTGTAAGCCATCACAGTATAACAGTTAGAATGTTGGTCTGGAACTCTAGGAGACCAGAGTTTGAATCTCTGTTCAAGGGTGGAAACCTTGGGCAAGTCACACTCCTGAGTGTAAGGCAAAGGCAGTGACACATCTCCTCTAATAAATCCCACCAACAAAAGCCCATAACAGATTAGAGCTGCCATAAATTGGAAATAACTTGAAAGCACAAAACAAGAAGAAGAAGCAGCAGCAGCAGCAGCAGCAACTTTTGGTCTTCCAGCAATTGCTGAACTGCAGCTCTTATCAGAATAGTCACTACAGCCAATTGTGAGAAATCATGGCATTGTAACATCTGGAGGAAAACATAGTGCCCATCCCTGATTTAAATAGAGAAGTAAAGACAATGTTTTTCTCATTTAAATTAAAGGGGCAGCCCCCACCTGCAAGAGTTGAAGCACAGCAGAAGCTATGCCAGATACCATTATTGAAGGATTCATGTTTGTATTCTTGTGTACTGGAAAGAAATGGCTGGATCAGAAGAGCAGTGTGTATATATGGATATATGTCTCTTTGCATGTATTAAATACACTATTTGTATCAGTTCTCAGAAAATTTCATTGTTTTGGGTGACAGGTTGCAGAATTTGGGAGTTCTCATCTAAAAAAGTAATTTTCTCTAGTTCTGAGAAAAGCATAAATACAAAATAGCTTTGAGTAACAGATATTAGATGGGAGACAGAGGGAAATAGACAAAGAAGGCAATAATATAACCAACCAAGACAGAAGAAAGTGGTGCCATGCTCTGTTGACTTTTTTCATTACAAAGAATATCCATGCTAATGTTTTAAGACCACAGAATGGGGGAAAAGCTAGGAGATACATCTGACATGTTTATGGTTAATCAGAGTTAATGAAGTTATAAGAGGGTAGAATCCTTTTCATTTTCAATAAATCTGAGAAAACATCTGGTCAGCATCAATGCTATTGATGCTGTAGGCAATGCAAACAAGTGACCAATTAAATAAACTAGGAGGTCTGCACACTTTGTGATAGAACTGACACATTGAGCAAAGCTACAGTTGAAAATATTTTGAGTATATTTTGAGAATAATCTTCACTCTAAGTGCTCCATATATACACACACACACACACACACACACACACACACACACACACACCCTGCTGATGCTGTAATTATTTCAGAATTTTAATGATGTCTGCAGGAATACAAGTCTGGTAGTAAAATCCCTAAGTGTCGATTAAAATTGTTAAAGAGTCTAAGTCATCAGTGGAGAGTAGTATTCTCAAGAAAATATTCTTACTCACCCAACAGACAGGAAAGGCTCCTTTGATTCAAGTCTGTAATATAAATAGCATTCACTTAGTTAAATGTATTCAAAAACACTGCACAAGGTTGACACTGACTGCAGCCCATCTCATTGAAAGCATGCCTCAGTGGGCAGATAATATACATACTTGGGTGGCTGGGTAAGTGGATGGAGCATTAACTATAATTACATCCCCCCAAAGCACATAATAATAATCTTCCACTTTTGACAAAATTTATACACACAATGAAGTGGATGTAGTCTACAAAGGTTGATACCAAATAAAAGCTGTAAATCTTTATTGTACCACAACATTTTTTTTTTTGTCATTTTTGCAATAACATGGTAACTCCTCACCCTGGAAAAATGCTTTCATGGAACATAGTGCAGGTCACAGAGATGGGCACAAACTTCTCTTTTGACTAGGGATGTAAATCTTTACTTACTGTATTTCCTTCTCATGTACAAGAATGAAAAAATTTAGTCAGAACTAGTGGGACTCAGTGGGTTGGAGACACTGGGAAAATGAGAGCTACTATAATCATCAATACAGAGAAACAGAAGATGACAAAAACAACACAAAGGAAGAGCAAGAGACTCCCTCCACAATTTTTGGGAAATCAAAGGGAAATTTAAACAAAGAATGCAGATGCTATACAACTAGCAGGAGAAAACAATACATGACCAAGTAGAAGTAAAACAACAATGGAAACAATACACCGAAGTGTATTGCATACAAGGTATGAAAGGGTGACAGATTCTTTCAAGGAAGAACTATTTGAACAGGAATCTACCATTTTAGAAAGTGCAGTAGAAGTTGCATTCAGAGCACTTGGGGAAAATAAATCACCAGGAATTGATGGCATACCAATAGAGCTGCTTGAAGCTACAGAGACAGAATCTACTCTATATCTAAGTAAAACCTGTCAAGAAATACGGAAAACAAAAGAATGCTCAATGTGCATTCTAATCCCCAAGAAAGAGGACACATAGTAAGCAATAGGCCATTGCATTAATTTCCTAAGCAAGCAAAGTAGTTCTTAAATTCTGCTACAAAATTCTGGACCATATATGCAGTAAGAAATGCCAGATGTCCAAGTTGGGTTCAGGAAAGGAAGGAAGAACTAGCAATCATATTGCAAACATACACTGGATAATAGAGCACACCAAAGAAATTAAGGGGAAAATTACCCTGTGCTTTATAGATTATAACAACTCCTTTGATTGTGTGGCTCGTGAAAAAAAATATGGATCTCTCTTAAAGAAATGAGTGTGCCACAACATGTGATTGTCCTGATGGACAACCTGTATTCAGGACAAGAGGCTATCATCAGAACAGAATACAAAGAAATTGAATTGTTTCTAATTGGCAAGGGACTCTGGAAAGGCTGCATTCTATTAACCTATCTCCTTAACTTGTATGCTGAACATATCATACATAAAGCAGGATTAGACTCAGAGGAAGGAGGCTGGAAAATTAGAGGAAGGAACATCTAGATGACACCATACTCCTAGCAGAAAACAGCAAAGTCTTGGAACAATTACTGAAGAAAGTCAAGGAAGAAAGTATAAAGGCAGGTTTACAGTGAAATATCAAGAAAGCAAAAACAATAACGACAGATGATTTATATAACTTTAAAGTAGGTGATGAAGAAATTGAATAGTTCATGATTTTCCATACCTTAGCTCAGTCATTAATCAGAATAGAGATTCCTATGAAGAAATCAGAAGAATGCAAAGTCTTGGAAGGGCAGGTATGAAGGAACTACAGGAGACAAGATCCTGAAATGTCAAGATATATCATTGCATACTAAAGTTAGGATGGTCTATGCCATTATATTTCCCATTTCTATGTATGGTTGTAAAAGCTGGACAGTGAAGAAAGTTGACAGGAAGAAAATCAACTTGTTTGAAATGTGGTGCTGGGGAAGAGTTCTACAGATACTGTGGTCTGCTTAAAAAAACAAATACATGGGCCTTAGAGAAAACGAAGCTTGAACTCTCCCTAGAGGCCAAGCTGACTAAACTGATACTGTCATACTTTGATCATCTCACAAGAAGACATGATTCACTAGAAAAGACAATAATGCTTGGTAAGGTAGAAGGCAGTAGGAAAGGGGAAGATTGCATTCCAGATGGACAGACGCAAACAAAAAAACGACGGCTCTGAATTTGCAAATCCTGAGCAGGGCTGTTAATGACAGGGTGACCTGGAGGTCTCTCATTTACAGGATCACCTTAAGTTGATGGTGGTTAACACCAAGATAAATATTAGGCTAGGACAAGACAGACCCAGGCTCATCTTTCCACACAGCCATGAAACTCTGTAAGTGGAACTTTGAAGTGGTCTAAATCCCCCACAGGGTTAGTGTGGGGATAAAATGGGAGGGGAGGACTATGTTTGATTGCCTCTCAGGAAATGGAAGAAACAAATGCAAGACATAAATTAGTATTTCTATCCCATAACAGAATCTAAGAGAAGGAAGCTGAGAGTTTAAAAGTTTTACAACCAAGGGAAAAGGTAAGGCATCAATATTCTGAAAGAAGATATAATTGGATATCTGCTTCACCAAGGGGAAAAAAGTTGTGTGTGTGATGGCCTGTGGATAAAGCATTGCAATTAAAAACCTGTTTGAAATCTATTCTCAAGAACCGAGATTCAATTTGCTGAAAATATGACTGCCCTGAATTTGACCCTCTCTCAGTATATTTGACTAAATGGTTTTAGGTGATTTGTGGTGATACAGTAAATTACTTCAAAGTGTTTCAGGCAACAGAGGAATGCAATTATCCATTGGCCTTCCAATGGATTTCTATTTAAATGAGTAACTCAATGCAATGAAACTAAAATAAAGGTGTTAAAATTGCTACGTTGTCTGGACAGGAATATTTTCTAATGGTGGTATTTACTTGCATGTTATCTCACTGCAATTCAGCACACAAAACTGGTCAGGATGATTCCTCATGAAGACTGGTAATACACAGTTTTCTATTTTTCTGTTGCTAAGAAAAACATGTATACTGTAATATACTTATAATTGACTATTAGCTGAAGAAACTTAGAAAATCATTCTACAAATGTAACATTATTTAATAACTGTGCTGTTCCACAGATAAATAACATAGTATGAATTTAAGTCTAGCTAAATCTAGTCTATCTGAATTTCAGTGTAGACTAAGCACTTTCACAGATCTTTAAACCACATGAGACAATTGAATATGAAACAGACTCTTTATATTTTATATCTTTTCCTTCATGAAAAATTTGTATTTTACATGTGGATGTGATACTTGATGGTAAAACTACTCATTCCGCAGCTGCCTAGTGTCATCCAAATGTAAGAGTAAGAGTTAGTAAGAGTAAAGCATCAGTTCTCCCATGAGGTGAAGTAAATACCCTGCTGCTGATGGTGGAATGGAAGTGGGAGCAAATTGTGCCCCATTCCCCCTGCAAGGACCCCTGACTCCAACAAAAGCATCATGGCAAGTGCTTCAGAGACCCTCAGGCCTTTCCAACTGATTGCTTTTAGGAGTGAAGTTGGAGGGTCCTGGCATCAAGACAGCATCAAGGAGTGACTCATAATGGAGAGGCGGCAGACAGGGCTGAGAATCACCCAGAGGTGTAGTTATTGGGAACACCATGAGAGTACTGCACCTCAAATAAGAATTCTGCCCCTCCCTCCACAAAAATTTTCCTTTCAGTGCCCAAATTTCCACCATTGCAGCAACTTAAAATTTCAGTTGAGCATTCAGAAATACAGTTAAGGCATCCCAAGAAAAGAGGCACGCAACATCACCAAGGGAATGCAAACAAAGCAAATGTAAGAGCTTGAAGTTATTTTCAGCATCTCACTCTGCAATGCTAGAAATACAGCATTGACTGAAAGGAAATTTCATGGAGCTGCAGAATTCTTATAGGGAGCAATGCCTTTATGTCATCCACCCTGTAGCTACCCACCTGGTTTCACCCATTCCCCACTTACCAATTTTGCCTTACAATTTCCCTACCCTTTGGCCACATTGCCTCTCCCCATCTAGTCTTTCAAACATATTTATGAGGATTCTAAAAAGAAAGCACTGTAGTGACCAATAATTCACCCTTATCTGTCTTATTATTTTTTTGTGTATGTATTCTGAATATCTGCACTTGAAGAATACAAGTTTTAGCAGATTTGTTTGGCTGAAAACAACAGATTTGCTTATTTGATACATTTCACTGAATCAGATCAATATGGATAAAGCACTGAGCATTGAGATCAACAGTGATGATATGGAAAAATATATGTCCAGCTGTCATCTTTAAGTACTGTTCTTCTAACAGCATCAATAATTATTTGGATAAAGCTGATGCCAGCTGACCCTTTTATATCCTGCATCAAAGTATGAGTGCCAAAGTCATTATGCATCAACAAGCTGTAATGAGTCCATCAGAGTCGGCTTAGCAAAATGGTGTTGACTGTTCCAATGCAAACAGCTAGTGAGTACTCTTCATAATAAGAAACAGTACAAGGCTACCTTTCTTAGAAATCCCCCAACATAAAGATTTCTTATTCTTGTCTTTCAAAACCCTGCTAATATTTGCACGAAACTCAGCAAGTGCTAGCAAGATTCAGGTCATATTTATAATGCAGAGAACCAGTGTGATAAAATAGTTTGCATCATGGACTACAGGATTCAAATACTTTTCAGCTATGGAAAACCACTGGATGACTTTGGGCAAATCACACTCTCTCAGCCTCAGTGGAAGGCAATGACAAACTTCCTCTGAATATATCTTTCCAGGAAAAACCTAGTACAGAGTTGCCAAAAGTTGAAGTTGATTTGGTGGTCCATGGACAAACAACAATTTATAATGTAGAGAGAGATCTTGTAACACCTTTGAGACTAACTGAAAGAAAGAAGTTCAGTCTATGAAAGCTCATGATGAAAATGTCTTTCTTTCATTTAGTCTCAAAGGTGCTACAAGATCTCTCTACACACTAATTTTACAGACTAACACAGAACAATTTGTGATGTGCATTTTCCTGGAATACCCTTGTATTTGAAGCATGAAGACTGGGTTAAACCAAGAATATTTTTTTTTAAAAATGTACACATGATAATAATGTATCCATAATCACAGAGATAATGGTAAATGTGCAGGCTTGCACCCATTTAGTGGAATGTTTAATTCTCCAAACAGGTCCAAGAGAATTACAGAGTTGCACAATCCCTGTCCTTCTCTTGAAATAAGTTATCTAACAGATTGGCTAATGAATTCAGTTAACCAAACCACACTTGAAACCAGACTGAAATGGATCCAGATAGTTGGTGCTACCCAATGACATTTTTATCCTTCTGTGTCACATTGAAATCATTTGCTCAAGCACTTTGGTACCTTTCCAACCTTTACAAAAGGGGACCACCAAAAATCTGATTATTTACCAGTCATGTTCATATGAAAGTATATTTGAGAGATTAAATCATTCTCATCTTTTACTGCTAGTTCTCCAGGTTGGAAATGA